>NW_003852451.1:5820710-5820968 GCF_000181295.1 Otolemur garnettii
ACTCCTCACTGACCCACTGACGGACTAAGGCCAACACTCCTCACTGACCCACTGACGGACTGAGGCCAGCACTCCTCACGGACCCACTGACGGACTAAGGCCAACACTCCTCACTGGCCCACTGACGGACTAAGGTCAGCACTCCTCAAGGACCCACTGACGGACTAAGGCCAGCACTCCTCACTGACCCACTGAGAAACTAAGGCCAGCACTCCTCACTGACCCACTGAGAAACTAAGGCCAGCACTCCTCACTGAC
>NW_003852451.1:5820999-5850375 GCF_000181295.1 Otolemur garnettii
ACTCCTCACTGACCCACTGAGAAACTAAGGCCAGCACTCCTCACTGACCCACTGACACACTAAGGCAGACATTTTCGTCTCGAGTGACGGCTCAGGCAAGTCGTACTCTCAGTTTTTACAGATTGCTGCTGTTTGCCATGCATTTTCTTTATTGTCACAAAGAATATAAAGACACAGCTTAGTGAGTGATACTCCTGCCTCAGCAGTGAATAGTGCGAGCAGCTTGTTATAAGGACTTCTGATGTCCATAAAACATCTGTTATGATAAACAACCAACCAGATGCTCTGATTTCTACTTGATGGATATGAAACCACCTGTCCTTTAAAAACATCGAATCATTTGATATTCTTTCACTTAATTAGCTTCCATAGTGGCATCACTAAAATTTTGACGGTATTTCATATTTTACAAATGAAATACACTTTACAGTGAAGTTCCCACAGATACTAAGGAAATATACTTCAAATCGACCATATAGGATTTTCCTTCATGAAAATAAGAAAGATTGTATTTTTCACTAAGTATTGTGTGTTTTAAATGTTAGCATAGCTGACACAGCACTTGTTTATTTTGGCTGTATTAGTTTACGCTATACAATAGAACCATAGGTTTTATTCCTTTGCTTAATGCGTTCTCTTCAAGAAGTATTACATTGCCCTAAAATGTGACCAACCTCAGAGACAGGAGATAGCGAGCACTTAGGGCTGCTGTAGGATTGCACACTTCTTCCACTTGCTGCTTATTCCAGAGGAGCAGATTAGACGAGATCACCTTTTGTCGTTCACTGTGGCCCCTGTTTCATTAGCAGAGCAAGCCAATGTTTTTTAGACAGGTTATTTTTCTAGTTTCACTTTCAATTATTATTTTCATAGATATTCTTTCTTCTTGGACTCCATGGCAAATAATTTTTCTTGTTTTTGTGAAGAAAAATTTTGCTGTTTTAACATAGTTAACGTAAATTATATAATAGCACCTTTGGCACCGGAGTAACACACACAGGTGGTACAAACCCGATTGGAAAGTGAGCTCTTTGGTGGAGGCGGGGTATTGCTTTTTTGTTCTGGGCTGTAGTACCTAACACAGTACTTGACACATACTTGATGCTTAATTAATAAATATTAAATCAATAAAAACAACAATCATTCCTTCATTGGCTGATGGTCTCTTTGAGACTGGGAACTACAACTCATTCTGATCCAAGATTCTAAATTGTGACTGTCTTAGCCTTTTTGGGTTGCTATAACAAAATACCAAAAAAAAATAAAGATGGCTTATAAACAGTGAACATTTATTTCTTACAGTTCTAGGGACTGGGAAGTCCAAGATCAATGCAGTGATCACAGTTGGTGTCAGCTGGGGGCTCCTTTCAGGGTCACGGACGGCACCTTCTAGCAGTGTTCTCACCTGGTGGAAGGAGCCGAGCGCTCTCTGGAGCCTCTTTTACAAGAAGAGCACTAAACCTACTCATGATGGCTCCACTGCCCTGACCCATTTACCTCTAGAGGGCCCACAACCAAAACTGTCACTGAAAGTACCTTGACTTGAAAATTCTATGTTCGAATTGTTAAGCCTTATTCCCAAGTCCTCCAGCTCACAGATATAAACATGAGGCTTGTGTTGCACATGCCTCACAGCGATTCCTCTGGATCTCAGGGTCAGTGGCTCTCCTTTCATGAAAAATGTCTATTTCCAGACTAAAATGTGTCCTGGAAATCCTGACTCTTTCTCTGGTTTTTAAGTTTTTAAGGTAATGTCTGCTTAAAGCCTATAACCAAGAATCTGTTCTTTGAGGTATCAGTAGTTCAGAGTAACTGGCACAGATTTCCCAAGAAGCCTGGAGGCTGTCACCTGCAGTGAAGATAGAAGCCTACCTGTGGGTTATAGCAGGACTTTCAGGCAAGCATCAGATGAAACCAGAAAGGGCTGGATTAATTATTACACTGACTAATAATATCAGAATGGGGACATAAAATTCCCCCTTGGCACATAGCACATAACTATTTCATAAGGGTTTGATCAATTTTTCTCTAAGAGTGAGAACATACAACAGATAGCAAGAGTTTGGAAGTCCCCTGATCTTTCCATAATGCGTTCAATCAGTGGAAGATTTATATGAGTAACATTTCTTTCTTTCTTTCTTTTTTTTTTTTCTAAGACAGAGTCTCACTTTGTCACCCTGGAAAGAGTGCTGTAGTGTCATAGTTCATAGCAACCTCAAACTCTTGGGCTCAAGTGATTCTCTTGCCTCAGCCTTCCAAGTAGCTGGGACTACAGGTGCCCGCCACAATGCTGGGCTATTTTTAGATAGAATATTGCTCTTGCTCAGGCTGGCCTCAAACTCCAGAGCTCAGGTCCACTCTCCTCAGCCTCCCAGAATGCCAGGATTTCAGACGTGAGCCACTCTTCCCATAACATTTCATTTATACAAACTGAATCTAGGAAAAATCTGAGAGTTTTTTTTAGTTTGATTCTGAAGCTCTTCCAAAGTGATGATGTAATTAAGGAATATGAAGCCTACCAGATAAACCTAATGATTTTTAGTACCATTCCGCCAGGATGCTCTGGAAAATTTCAAAGACAGTTTTAAGTGTAAAGTATATTATTAGATTATTATTTTTTCCTGAATTTTAGATCTGATTTGGGGAGGGCAAAAGCAAAGGAGTTTTCAGAGCAGACTTGATCATTTGGTTATAATAAAATCTGAGGTGCCTTAAAACAATACTTGGTTATCGATTTAATCAAAGTGATAATAAAATATTTAAAAATAAGTATAAATAAGTGCATTAATGTACATAGTTACCATTCAATAAAAAAAAAGAAAAAATAATTATAGATAAAGTAACATGATTGCGAGGAAACTTAGTTCATTCACAAGTTAGGAAATTGTGCCTTTTTACATTTTATATTTTTATTTATCAAATAACATGATAAAATAAACACTAAACAAAGATAATTCTGGTGAAATATAGAATCTCTGCTTCCTGGGTAGATCACACAGATGAGAAAATAATATTTTTACTGTGCTTTGAGAATTCTAAGATGAATGTATCAGTTCAACAGAGAAAAACACTAATTCTAATTTTATATTACTGTACTGAGAATATAGGCTTTATGAGATTCCTAATTTTTATTTTTAAATTATCTCACAAATGAGTCGGTCAAACCAGGGTGAACTTTGTGCTGTGTTTAGTTCGTTTTATAACTCTTTTTTAGACTTAGGTTTTATTAAAAAAAGCAAATAAAATTCGCTTTCCTCAAACTGTGTATAACTTACTATATTACTTCAAGTTTTGTTTTTCACTATATTCTTTCTGATTTTGGAACAAACTAATGCTTTGCTTTAGGGGGGAAAAACCTGTTCTTTCTTGAAAAAGAAAAACTCATTCTTTGCCTTGGTTAAATAGTTGGATTTTTTGTTACCATCACATCTTGTATAGTATAGTCTCAACTATCCAATCTAATTATAACTTTTAACCAAAATAACTACTTCAGTGTTAGAGAGAAACTACATGATAGGTCATGGACAGCTAACAGTCAGATGCAGTGTTTTAACAAACTAGCAAGGCTATAAATGCATGCAACCATTTTCTACAGCTATAGTTTCTTAAAGTATCAAAAATAAAACACTTCATTAGCATAACATAAAAATACAGCATTCTAGCATATAGAACTAAAAAGCCAAAAATATGTAAACTTAAAACTATGTTTATTTATCAAGGCTTTTATATTCAACCTTAAATGAAATTATTCAGCTTTGTAAAGATTAATCCAAGTTTTTAAGTTATATAATGATCTAAAAAGTTATTAATCCACGTTTTTAAGTTATATAATGGTCACATGTAGGCTACTACACTACAAAGAATAATTACTTTTAAAAATTTGCTATCATCATAATTCAGTTCAGTCAGATGCAAGTATGTATCTACCATAAACTTAAAAATTATGTAAAAATACTAGATTACTTGATTAATAAAAAAGCCTCAGAGGTTTAAGAAGTTCAGATTAATTACTCTGTTCATGGGAAATCAAACCCAAGCCTTATAAAATACAAAATAGCAATCTTATCATATTTTTAACACTTACAGATCAGAGAATACATAGATAGCTTTTTATTTTTTAATAAAAAAATTATTAAAATAGTTCAATTGTCCAAAGATTTATCATAATTATGTGATTAGATTATTGAGCTATTATTTCATAAAAAGGGATATTTTTCCTTAGAAGTCTAGAACACTTAGTCAAAGTACGGTTTCTGACTTTTCTGTGAATTTTGAGGATATTTAATTTGTAAAGGTACTTATTTATTTCTCTAAACCAAGAACTCCTTTGATTTAAGAGATGTAACAGTTTAATGTGTTAGTAACTGCCGGTGGTACTGTGTTAGTTTTCCAGGACAGCCGTAAGAGAATATCACAGGCTGGGTGTCTAGAGGCTGAAGGCCAGGACCAAGGTATTGGTAGGTGTGATTCCTTCCTGGGCCTCTCTCTTTGTTCACAGTGGCCATTTCCTCTATGTGCCCACATGTCTAGTGCGTGAATTTTCTCTTCTTTTAAGGACAGTCATCAGAGACTTCATTTTCATTAATTATATTTTCAAAGACTTTATGTCCATATACAGTTGCGTCATGAGGTCCTGAGGGTAAGGACTTCAACATAGGAATTTGGAGGGACACAATTCAGCCTATTGCAAGCGGGGAAACATGTCACACGTAGGAGGCAAAGGCCTGTCAGGATACACAGAGGTACTGCCTTAAAGTGAACTTACAGCTTGTGTCTTACAGTTTCAGTCATAGGTCAAAAGTCAATGCAGAATCACAGAAATTACTAGTCTAGATCTCAAAGCTGCTTTCCTTCACAGTGGGTGTAAAATGTTTAGTTGATCTGAGGTCACAAATAGACAAAGAGAAATGATTTAAATCTGTTCTCTATTGTTTTCTCATACAATATGGAACAGAGCTCTGCTATCCAGCTTCAGCGATCACTAGTCAGGCCATAAAACTAATTTCCCAAACATTACAGCCACCAAAGAGGAATAAACTGTTGTCTGTGCATGAACATAAAAGCAAAGATACAAGATCAGCAGAGAGAACAGGAGAATCAGAGATTCAGGACTGGCAGACTTCAAGTTCTGTCTGACCAGATTCATATCAGGAACTGTGAAGAGATAGGCCCTGGCTTAATAGTCCATGAGGCGTACCTCCTGGCAATGAACTTTATTTGCTCCATTTGGGAAAGACACTGGGACTTCTAAAATTATTAAAAGTACAATTTTCAATAAGGGAAAAATCATGGCTGTCATACAAATATAAAATTAACAGGCATAGAAAATTGTATTCCATTTGTTACCTAATGTAGGATACAGGAAATTATATAGATAGTTCAAACGGCTTTAGAAAGGTTATTCTATAGCTAGATAGATAGATGCAATTTAATCAAGACGTGTTAGGCTAGAGATACACATTTCGTCAGGTTTTTACAGGGTAATAAACCATAACATTTGGGGTTATCTGCTCTGCTGGACAGAAATTCTTTTCATCTCTACTGGAAAAAAAAAATTAACTCTTGCCAAAATAGGCCAAGTAAAAAAAAAAATACCAGTAATTTCTTTCGTTTGATTCCAAATTTCAGTTTTTTTTTTTCTGATTTTTGAGTGAATGAAGCTAAAATAGTCCAATTTCATGTTCAAATTATTACATTAACTAATATTTTGCTCCTTCCAACTACTAAATTATCTAAGTCCTCTAAATCCATTGCAGACACAATCTTTTATCTCGCTAGGGTAATAAGTATTGACTTTACACATGAAACATTTACACTTACATTATCTTACTTAATTTTTTACTAGGGACATGATTGTGAGTCCTTCTTTTCCACAAAAACTGAGAATAAAGACTAAGTTTCCTATGCAAAGTGTCATAGCTAAAAGGCCATTGAGGCTAAGACTTAAACCAGCGTCTTTGGTTTCAAAATTCTATTTTCTCTGAGTTAGATCAAAGTGTTCATGACTCATTGCTTAGCTTTGGCCTGGCTGGTAAAATCAACTTTAATCCTGTACACTCTGAGGCAAGAGCAGCTACTCACCCTAAGCTCTTCAACACATCTTTTCCTTTTTGTAAAGCATTTGTGTAATTGTTTCTAAAGTAAAAGTATATCTGCTTACTATAGCCCTTGTATTTGACGTGAACAAGTACAATGGCTGACAAGACATGTACGATTAGCCACAGAAAAAACACTTGAATGTGTTTGGAGCTAGTCAGTGATAAACTTTATAATTTGCATTTGTCAAGGAGTTATATAATCTTTTCATTTTCTTAACTACAATTTTGCAGATTGCTCTTCCAAATGATTTTAGACATATTTCTAAAACTTTTTTCCCCCTATCAAGTTAGTTCCAGGTCAGGTAAGAGCCTGCTGTGTGGCCGTCCAACTCCATCTCTCTACCTTAGCACAGTGTAGGATAGAATATGCCAAGTCCTAGACCACAGCCTGACTTCTTACTCACTGTCTCCTTGAGAATTGCATCAAAGTGTGAACAGTGATCCATTCAAAATGACCTCCTGAATTTAAAGAACTCTCCTGTTGTGAAGGAGAAGTCTCTGTCGCCATTCAGCACCTGAACCAGGCAGTGCAGAATGTCGGGTCTAACAAGGTAGTCGCTGTTCACATCCTGCTTTGTAGCTGCAGTGGAAAACTGGATGCCAAATATATACCAGGCAAGTGTTTCTAAAGAGCAAGTGTTTTTCCTCAGTGTTGCTTTGATTTACAATAATTGGTCCAAAGGGAGCAATCCGGTTTTAATGTGTTTTTGCTCGGCTGTTTGACAGTTGTTGCCCATAACTGCAAATTATTGATAGATTGATGATACATTATATTCATGAATTATGTTCACAGTCCTTGGTGATTGGAAGGAATCAATAATTCTTGGAAAGATGGAAACAAAACATTTCTCCAGGGAATAATATCTAATTTGCATTGAATAACGAGCTCATCATCTTTCTCTTTCTCTGAGCACTCACTGAGATGTGGAATTTGGGACTAGTCAGAAACCCAAGTACCCTCGTTACAGACGCAATGAGGTCACAGAAAGATGTGCATATGAATGTTGCATACTTTGTAGATTTTTAGCAAACTTACTTTTGAAAGTATTTGAAGACGGTAGATGAAATTGGTGGATAATTTAGACAAATTAGGTACCTGTACCAGAACCCTATTTACTATGTATCTGTTATTCCTGATACTTTGTATTGATAGGTAAATAATTTTTTTCAAATGATCACTCCTATACTGAAGCCAAGTTTTAATGCCTGCATACTTGAAATGTTATTTTATTTATTTATTTTTAGTATTCGGCTTGGAACAATACTCTTCTTTGTACTTCTCCTTAACTAGGAGAACATACTGAGGAGTTGTCATTGAGACGTCCTTGAAGGTACTTAGGTGACTCCTTATTGACCCTTGGAATCTGTGACTTCTACACAACTTCTTGGTTCCATTGCAAAAATTTATATCCCCTCATGACCTTCCAGCAATAGCAGAATGTGATTTTGTAAGACATTAGCATAATGGAACCTTTTCAATAAAATGATAAATTGAGCCCATCTCAGAAAACAGAACACAGACTGGTAATTTATTATAGTCATTGCCACATGGAGGACCCCATTCACATCAGGTGCTTTTAGCTCTGATGGGAAGAGTGCCTTTCCCTGTTTCCTCCGAGTCTGCGGCATTAGCTGAGAAGAGAGAGGGCTGTTTTCTAATGGGATCAGCAGCACTTTGGGAAATAGCCATTATTACGTGACACGATTATCTCTCATGAACATGTCTAATTATTTTAGTGTTTTTAAGACTCTTTTGTGTAAATTGAAGTTGATTGTTAATTCCCTGGTATATTAGGGTGGGGAAGAGCTGTATCCCTGGAGGCTTAAAGTGCCCAGCAGGTGAAAGTGTATATGGGCAACTATTGTCTAGACCAGTGGTTCTCAACCTTCCCAGTGCTGCAACCCTTTAATACAGTCCAAAGGGGTCACAACCCACAGGTTGAGAACCACTGGTCTAGACACAACTCAAAGTTACTTCACAACAAGATGATAATGGCACTGATGGATGTGAACACTTTCTTTTAATTAAGCAAATAATTGTGGATATAGTATCAGAAAACATTTCTGCATGCATTAATAGTTTGTTGTCAAGAAAAGTAATTTTTAGGTTGTGAAAAATATTTCTTTTCCTTGTCTTCTTCTGCCATTTCTTGCCTTATTTTTAAAATCTCTTTTTGTGGCTGCTTAATTTTATATGTGGAGTCCATTTTAGAGCTGTCCAAGGGATGTATTATAACTGAATAAATAAGTTATAGTGGAATGTAGACTGATAAATTATGCAGATACTTGTAGGGGAATAAAAATCTCCAATAAATTTGGCTTTTTAAAAATTCCTTCCAGAAAGAATTCTATTTTACTAAAACTAGATAAAATGTCATCATATAAATTGAGTAAAACCTCATATTTCTGTCCTAGAAAATTTACTAGTGTCATTGGCAACACACTGAATTTCAAGCTGATTGCAATCTATCAAGCTGAATAATCCATGTTGGTATGTGATATTATCAGATGTAACCTGATTCTGTTAAGAGATAAACATTTTTGCTATGACGTATTCAAAGTTACAATAGCTATACCAGGTCTTTAAGTGTGGTATTTTGACTGAATCCAACTTTTACAGAACAAACTTTTTTATTTTTATTAACACATTTTTGTTTGTCTTTTATATTTATATTTTATTTTTTAAATGGTATTTTAAAAAACCAAAAATTTAGATAGGTTTCAATGAGATAATCCTCCCAGATTGATCAACACAATTACAACATCACTAAGCCATGAGGGCGAAGTGGACATTTGCTACACTCATGATCTAGTTTTAATTTCCCCCACCTGGCTGCCGTCACTACCTGCAGAAGGCTGGTTGGCAAGAGTTGATGGTGAGCTGGTATACTAGCCTATTAGCAGCTTTTGACAATGGTACACTGTGTTTCTGTTTAAAGTGGAATTTGTGAATAGTTGCACAGCTCAACACTAGTTTTTAATTCAGTCTGTTTAATAGCGCCACATGCCAAACATGCCAAAGGAGATCAAGAGAACACTGAAGGAAGAAAACAGATTTTTTCATGAGGATTGGGAATGGCAATATTATCTTGTTTCTGCTAAATGTAAGGTGATTTGCTTGCTTTGTGGGACTGCAATATCCACATTAAAGAAATTCAGTGCTCATCAGCATTATAACACTCATAAGGACCACAGGTATTTTAAATTAGAGGGAGAGACATGCAAGGTTGTATTGCAGAAATTAAAAGATGAAAAACAAAAGACAATTCTTTCAGGCAGCAAAAAGATCTGGAAACAATGCCCCTGAAGCAACTTATAGAGCAGCTTACATACTCAGGAGAAAGAGGAAGCCATTCAGCGAGGTAGAAATGGTGGGAAAAGCATCATCAAAACCATGGAAGGCTTGTATACAATAACATTTCAAAGTACAAACAACTGCCTCTTTCCGAGAGAACCGTCATTGATTGGCAGCATGAATTAGCCTTAATGGAATAACTCCATGGGATACTTCAGTCATCGAGGATGAATCTACTGGTACTACTGACTCAGCCCAGGTTTTGTACTTCATTCAGGTCATAGCAAAAGATTTTCTTCATTATGAAGAGTTACTCACTTTGGCACTCTTACAAACAGAACGTAGGGAATAGATGTCTTTAAAAACTTTCAAGTTAAATGTCGTGAAGTTGGACTGGATTTGGCAAATTCAGTGAGTATAAGTATAACACCTTCCATGGCAGGTAAACATGATGGCTTTATTGCACAGATAAAAAAAGTACTAATGGATCTAGATGGTCCCATTTCTTGTCATTGTGTCTTTTGTTAGCAAAATCGCTGTGCTAAAACTATTTTAAGTGACACTTTATGACAAGTTATTAGTATTAACTGTATGTATGCAAATGAAACACGGCATCCTCAGTTTTGTAACATGCTAACATTGAAGAATGAGATATTCAGCCTGGATTTGCTATATCATTCTAAAATGCGTTGGCTGTTGCAGGAACCAATAGAGAACAGATAGTTAAATTATCAGATGGTTAAGTGTGAGAACAGATAGTTAAATTTTGTGAAGAACAGAATCAGCAGTACTAGTTACTGAAAGATTTCTATAGGAATGTAACATTTCTGTGTGACACTATGTCAAATCAAAATAACTTGAGTATTTCTTTTCAGGGTAAAACTAAATCTATTTATGATAAGTGGCAAAAAAAAAAAAAAATCCAGGTATTTCAAAAACAACTATCTTCTTTTTCCCAAAGCATTTCTTTAAAAGGAAATTTCAGATGAATGTTTTCCCCAGTTAGCGAAGGTCATTGGTGAGCACTGGAGAGAATACAGCAAAAGGTTCACTGACTTGGAGAATCCTGACATCACACTCAAACCAGCATTTCAGCCTCACCCGGTTGATATTACCAAATCACCTAAAGAACTACAAATGGAACTGATTGAAGACCCAATTAAAACAGGGAAAAATGCGCTAAAACACCAATGCCTTCAGCAACATGCCTGAAAAATTCTTTCTGGCTTTTCAGACACTTATTGCTACAAATCTAGGTTCTCCTACCTAACCCAAATCAAGATCCCTTTAAGGTCACAAATGAGTAATACCCACCCAGAGGATGAGCTGGAACTTCAGACCTCCATGCTGCAACCAGATGTTCAAATGCTTTCCATAAAAACAGACACACAAAGTCATTAAAAGATTAGTTAACTTTAAAACTAATAAAGGGGCCGGGCGTGGTGGCGCACGCCTGTAGTCCCAGCGCTATGGGAGGCCAAGGCGGGTGGATCACCTGAGCTCAGAGGTTCGAGACCAGCCAAGACCCCCCTGAGCCAAACGAGCCAGAGTGAGACCCCGTCTCTACAACAACAACAGGACAACGAGACAGCCGGACCTTGTGATTCCAGCCCATGGGGGGGCATGAAAACACTACAGGAGGAAGAAGTAATAAAAATAAATAAATAAATAAAAAATAAAAAAAAAAAACCGTTCAAAGTAATAAAGTTGAAATAAAAAAAATTAAAAAAAAAATAAAACTAATAAAGGACTTGAAATAATTAAGCACATCGTTGTTAGATATTTACAAAATAATTACATTTTAAAATATGTTAATTGAAGTTTCTTGACTGTGGCCTTATTTGATTATAGCTAAGTTAATGCAGCCTCCAACATGAAAAGGTTCCCCTCCCCGGCTGTACTCTTGACTGTGGTAGCTTTCATTTAGGATGAGGAAATAGTCGAAGTGACAACATAGGAATCTAGTGTGTAACTTTCTTTTCTTTTCTTTTTTTTTTTGAGACAGGAGACTCAAGCTGTCCCCCTAGGTAGAGTGCCGTGGCATCTCAGCTCACAGCAACCTCCCACTCCTGGGCTTAAGCGAGTCTCCTACCTCAGCCTCCCAAGTAGCTGGGACCACAGGCGCCCGCCACCACGCCCAGCTATTTTTTGGTTGCAGCCGTCATTGTTGTTTGGTGGCCCGGGCTGGATTCAAACCTGCCATGGGTGTACATGGCTGGCGCCTTAGCCACTTGAGCCACAGGCGCCGAGCCTAGTGTGTAACTTTCAAACTATTTTTTTTTTTTTTTGAGACAGAGTTTCACATTGTCACCCTCGGTAGAGTTCTGTGGCATCACAGCTCACAGCAACCTCAAACTCTTGGGCTCAAATGATTCTCTTGCCTCAGCCTCCCAAGTAGCTGGGACTACAGGTGCCCGCCACAACCCTGAGCTATTTTTTAGTGATGGAGTCTTGCTCCTGTTTAGGCTGGTCTGGAACATGTGAGTTCAGGCAATCTACCTGCCTCACCTCCCAGAGTGCTAGGATTACAGGCGTGAGCCACCCTGCCCAACCCATTTTTTTTTTAAACCAAGTCATTCCTACCCATATGAGTAGGCTTAGGACCCAACATACTATAATTCGTCTTAATGCATTTTAACTACTGTTTTCTTTATCACCCCCTTTCCAATTCACTTATGTCCATAAAACGACCTCATCTTTACTTGAACTCATGATACATCTTACTCGATTGTTTCATCTGGGTCTTTTTGAACACAGTAGTGAGGACCTGCAGGCACTTGTTGTATACTGTTTGCTTTTTCAGGTACACCTCATATCCTTAAAGTTGGTGTTATTTACTTACAGTGAAATTCTTACATGATTCTAAATAATGTTGAAAGCCTCTAGTTGTATTTTTCTACATGAGTGACTAAAATAATAATAATAACAGTAGCAATTTTAAGAGCATAACAAAGGACATTTGACAGAATTGGAGTAAAAGAAGGAGATGGATCAAAATAACTTGTTATGCTTTAACAGACCTCAACGTACATTTTCTAGTTTCCATTTCTAACATTGAAGAAGTCGATTCAAAAGCTTCTCTGCTTTAGAGGGACTGGGAAGGCCCCTGAGACGAGGTGTCAGTGTCAGCGTGATTCTGTCCAGCCTCCAGAATCTGTACCGGCTTCCACCACCTTCTTCAAAATCACATTCCAGAGTTTAAACTTTTTATTGTATTATATGAGTGAAAACTCTCATCATATATGAGAAACTAGTCTCAAAATATGATTAACTTACTGACATTTGGGTAAGAAACTATACTTTTGAGTATTGATTTTATTTCTCCCTGTTTTGTTATTTTTAACGGGCCTCAGCTAATGCTTGTGTTTACTCCTCTCTGGCACGTGGACACAGTCACACAGCCAGCCACATGTCTGCCACACATGGGCAGGAGTCCCTTCCCGACAATAAGGAATTATGTGGTCAGTATGGTGTTTTGAAGTACAGTGCTGCTTTGCAAGCTCGTATAATCATCACTTCCCCCAGTTCCTATTTCTATAGTTACTGACATATTGGGGTCTTCTCTGCTCTTTTCTAAGTTTCTCTTGTTAGCTTAATTTTTTAATACAAATTAGTTAATTGCTTCTCATCTGTAGGTAGCCATGAGGCATAAAGAGATTATTCATAAGTACCTCTAAAGTTTTCCAAAAAGTTGAAAATCCTCTTGAAATCAAAGACTTTGCTGACCGTCCACAGGTAGGATGTAGAAGGAAAGGAAAGAGTGGGCCTGTGAGATCCTAGATGTGTTTCTAACAGCTTTTATGCTTAAAGAGAGAGGTCATTGGCCCAGTATTCAGAAACACTTATTGATAGGATTGCACGTATGTGTATGTCACTTACTCCGGACTCAAGAAATTGATGGAAGCAAATGTATTGACTTTTAATGGTTTTATTTTATATTCATAATTTAATTTTTCTTCTCTGCCTCACAATTTGCTTAGAACTGCTGAGAACCCTCCCCCTGATTCCTAGGAAGTCATTGGCTGGTGACCAACATGTTATTCAAACCTGAGCTTAAACGGAGGCAGTTAGGAACAAGGCCCATGTTATTGTGAGTCTCTGTCTCTCACAAATGCGTTGCATGCTGCACCCTCAGACCTGGCCAGGGTTGGGGAAGTAGTTCTCAGAGGGAGCATTAGTAAGTTGTGAAAACGGGTTTAAACTAACATGGGAGGCCTAGGTTATTTTTTTTATTTTGGTTTTAGCTTTATTTTCTTAGGACAGCTATATTGTATAGACTAGTGACTGACGTAATAAAGCACAAAGGAAGACATTTGAGCCCCTTCCCGTGGTGGTCCCACATGTGCCCTCTCCATTCAGTGCATCGGCGTGCAGGCTGAGGGCCTGAGAGCGGCTGGGAGCAGACCCTCAGCTGCCTCTGCTCTGACGCTGAACATCCTCACTGGGCCTGGGCTCTTCCCTTCTCTTGGGTTCTTCTGAAATGCAGGGAGGGGGTGGAGCTGAGGCCACTCCTTGATTCCCACAGGACAGAGATGCCATGGTAGTGGGGAGGGCAGGAGGCCAGAGCTCTGCTTTGCTGTGGTTGACTGGCCCTGGGCTTGCTGCCCCACCACCTGGGCTTCCACTTGATCATGTATTAAATAGCAAAATGATGGCATTTCTGTGAAAATTTTCATCTAAAACTCTTGGTATGGTAAGCACCAAATGCATGATAAGCACAACTGTGTGTGTATCTTAATAAATATTAACGTTACTGTAATTTCGTTTTATAATGTAGAAAAATGTACCTTTTAGGTATTTATGCTCACAATATCTGTGCCACAAAACATTTAAAGAGACTTATAGGAACATATGAAATACGACAAAATAGAAGCCAATTTGAGTCAGGAAGAATATAGATGAAATAGAAAATAAAATCTGGGGAGATGAGTTTTCTGACCTGCAACACGTGTTCCTGCATCGTGATGAAAATTTGTTGACAACTTTGGTTCCAGTTTGCCAGGAGATGAAGATGGGTTTGCCATAGAAACTAATTTCTACAGAATATCAACTCCACAGTGTCCTGACCATATTCTTTGTACTCAGTTACTCATTTAAAACATCAGGCAGGGGCCCTTCCTGCTCCTCACTGTCCAGTCAGAACTTTCCCAGTCAGCGGAGTGCTCGTCCACCTCCACATTGTGTGTGGTGGGAGCAGGTGTCCGAGACCACGCTGGTCTCAAATATTGTAGTGAATAGCCTCTTGTTATAGCATTTAACAGTGGTCATGATGTCACTGGCACATTGTCATGAATAGCAGAGACCAATTCTGGCAGCTTCTGCGATGTCACGTGCCTTAGGGTGTCCCCCTCTGGTTCCTGTCTACAGTCAGCGCCCAGTACCCAGCACCCCGCGATCCAGATGGCTCCCAGCACCACTGGGGAATGGACTCTTCAGTCTACTCCAAGTTGTCTGTTTTTGTTTTTCTCTCCCAACAACCAGGAAAACATCAGAACATTCTGGGTCAGAACCAACACAGCAGAGTGGATAGGAGTTCAGGCTCTGGAGTTAGTGTAGTGTCCTGTCCTGGCCCAATGGGTGGCCTCATGGAGGGTCACTCACCTTGCAGAGTTTGGGCTCCTTCTCCATTAAATGGGAATCGTAGTATCTTCATTAGGCTTGTGTTTTAAGAATTAAGTATGCAAATTGCTTAGTCTAGGACCTCCTCTGAGTTGGGCTTATACTGTCATTTCAGGCTACTTGCACGTTTACATATAGTCGTGTGCCACTTAACACAGGCATGTTCTGAGGAATGCGTGTGTCATGAGGCAGAATCACAGTGTGACGTGTTGGATTGGGCTGGGATCACCCAGTACACACCGAGGCTGCTGGGTATGGAGCCTTCTGCTCCTGGGCTATGGCTACCCACCTGTGTAGTCTGTGACCGTGTACAATACTGTAGGCAGCTGTGACACAGTGGAGAGGGTTTGAACACAATAAAAATACAGTGTCATCTATGTGCTGTCACTGTCCAGTCTGTCGCGGACTGAAATGTTAGGTTGTACTTTATAGATGTGTGCACATGCACAAGCCATGTGGCAACATTCCACAGCTGGGCCTTTTGCAATTATTAATAAGCCTATCAGGATACTGAGGAGTGCAGCGAGAGTTCTGGCTTTCTGTTTCCTCATCCTGGTTTCTCTGTGACATCATGCCGTCTTAACCTGGACAGATATTAAGGAATACCACCCCCCTTATTTTTTATTGAATATTTGACATGTAGGTGCAGGTCCCCCATGCCTGTGCCACAGGGACAAAGGAGACCCCCTAGGCCCTTCCTGGGCGACCCACTTTCCCCTCAGACAGATTGCCAGTACTCAGAGGAGAGTTAGTGGATATCCCCCTCCCTTATTGTTATTGAGTATTTGATACTGAAATAAAATCAATATTTGTAGATTTTTGAAGCATCACCTGAGTTGATACTAGCTTGTGTTCAGAGTACTAAGAAACACTATGAGTTCATCAACCTTTCAAATACTTTGTAACTACTTCTGGCTAAAATGCCCTTACCTAAGAAGAGGATGCCCCCAGTAAGCCTTCCTTCTCCACCTCCTTCCAGTGACTGACAGTTAAGGGAAAACCAGATGAGTATTTTAAACGAGCTCATGTCTTTATTCTAATCTTTCACTGCCTTGTTATTGATAGGTAGGGCCCTTTTCATCCCTGGCTAAATGTTGTTCAGGAGAGCGCCGCAGCATCGCAGACACTCGCAGACCACAGCAGATGATGGGCAGACAGTTGCAGTAATGTGGAGGAAAAAGCAACAAGTGACCTTGTAACTGTCTCCCGCTGTGGTCGGGGGTGATACCTTATTGCCTCACTGATTATTTTGTGTACTAGTTCTCCCCCTCTTGTTCGTGTAAGTTTTGATAATGATTTAAAATTCTTTTTGTTTTATGATAATCTCGGGGTTTTTTCCATGCTAAGCATGTATTTCCAGGTTGAGGAGGGAATGCGAGGAAAGACTATGGAACAACAACCAAAGCTGTTCTAGTTTCTTGAGAAATAACAACCAAAACTAAGAAAGCTTTTCTTTTTTTTTTTTAAGACAGAGTCTTAATCAGTTGTCCTGGGTTAGAGTGCTGTGATGTCAGCCTAACTCACAGCAACCTCAGACTCCTGGGCTCGAGGGATCCTCCTGCCTCAGGCTCTCCAGAAGCTGGGACTGCAGGTGCCCACTACAATGCCTGGATAATTTTTCTATTTTGTGAGAGTCAGGCCATCCTCCCACCTCAGCCTCCCAGAGTGCTAGAAGAAAGCATTTTATATAAATACTGTCAAATACAAAATAAATCCTGATTTATTAAGGAGATGTGTTATTGGAAAGGATTCTTGGAGGGGTTTGGGAGTGACCTACTGTGGTAACAGGGGAGTGTGGCTGCAGCAGGGAGAGTTCTCTGACCTTGAGTCTACTGGTGTCTCAAGGGTGAGGCCAAAAGGGGTTTCTTTTATGGAGAGGAGTAAACAAAACTAGAAAGATTCCATGGAGGCATTGGATAGAGGGGAAACACAGGGGACAGTAGTTGAGAAGGTTTTACCCCGGGGCCAGCCTCTGCTTAGGAGTGAATGGCCGGCACTGGGGCTGAGGACACCAAAGATCAGGGTCCTGGAGGAAGGAAGGAAGGAGAGAACCAACCAAATTTGGCAGACAAGCGTTTTGTTCTGACTGATCAGCAGTGACAAGCAGTTCAGCTAATTAATGATGAGGCAAAGAATGAGAATTTGTAGGGCCTTATCCTAGGTAGATGAGGACGGTGTGGTGACTCTTACCTAAGTCACGAGGGGAAGGTGGGTCCCTGGCAGTAAGCTGTTCTCCAGAACAAAAAAGGGCAAGGAAAATATCTTTAACCTTCATTGTTTTCCAGGAGCTCAGGACTCAGGTAAAATTCAACCTTGTCAATATACATTCTTTATACATGATGTTCATGGGTAGCTGTAATATCATTTGTCCATAATGTCAGAATGAAGGAAGCATATATTACATTCAGTTATAGTGTCACTGAAAAACCACATAGGTATTCAGACAAGATTAAACATTACTGCCGGATAAGATACTACTTGGCTAAAAAAATATAATAATGTCAGGTAATCTAGTAGTTATCCAACTGTACATATATTCAGATCCCGACTGATTATTTATTAGTGGAACTTTTAAAAGCATTCTGGAGGGTAGGATTTGGCAGTAAGTTTTGGTTCTTTATATTTTAAATCTTAGTAAAATCTCAGCTATTAAGAGAGAAATATCCCTTAAGTCTCTTATTCAGCTGTTTTCTTGTGTATAACAAAAATAACATACTAATCATTTTATACCATTTCCCATAAAGTTTTGTTATAGCCACTTAACACTGGTAAAAATGGAACTGCTGCAGCAGAATCCCTAAATAATTTTTCCACAGTACTAAACCACCCTTGGGACTGAAAGGGACATTAATATCATTTAACCCACCAGTTGTTTTTACAGAAGAGAAAACTCGAGGCACACTGAAATGATATTCTAAGTACACACAGCTGGTTTGTGACGCTGTCCTCACTCCCACCGTCCGTGTCCTCAGATGACAACACAGATAGTGTCTGCCAATACAGGTGGCCCGTCACATCCACAGATTCAGCCAGTCACAGTTTGAAAATGTTTGGGGGAAAAATAAAAAATAACAATATAATAAAAAGTAGCAAAAATAAAAAGAAATATAACAACAATTTGCATAGCATTTCCCTTGTACTCGGCATTAGACATAATCCTGAGATGATTTAGAACATATGGAACAGTACACATAGGTTGTTTGCAATACGGCAGCCTTTACTGTCAGGGACTGATCATCTTCGGATTTTATTATCCCTGCGGTCCCTCTGGGATACTAAGGAGAGACTATGTCATGTAACTAGTTAGCGATTCTTGAACTTAATTTAAAAATGTGACTCGTGTTATTTCTTTCATGGTAAACTCTTTTAGTGAATCAAATCATCCAGTGAATAAAGTGAACTTAGTTAAATATAATTAAAAGTTCTAACTGTGGCCAATGAGGCCTACTGGGCCCTGGCTGCTACTGGTGTGTGTTCCATCCCCACCAATTGTGTTTGGAATCAATTATTAGATTTATTTAGGCATATTACTACTTAAAGTAATTAATTATAAAAATAATTGCATATTTCTTGTCTTAAAAAGAAATTTTTTTCTAAATATCACTTGCAAATACCAGCAAATATTAGTGAATGACCATTTTTTACATCCTTCACGATGCCACCTGTGTTGTCCCTCTGGGTCTCAGGCGATCCCACCTGCTAACTCTTGTGTACCTTTCTTACCTTGCCTATTAGGTCCTAAAAATATACTTGCTGCTTCCCTTTTAAGACCTCAGTTAGGTCTAATACCATCATCTCTGCTTGTATCTTGTTTTCCTTCAGAGAACTTGTCACAATCCTATATTCATTTTGTAATATGTGTCTTAGTCCATGTTCTGTCATATTACAGAATATCAGAATGTGAATAATTCATAAGAAAAAACATTCATTTGTCTCATGGTTCTCGAGGCTGGAAAGTTCAAGAGCGTGAGGCTGGTGTCTGGGGAGGGCAAGGGCGTGTGTGTCAGCTCAGGTCTGTCCTCCTCTTCCTGTGAAGTCACCAGTCCCACCACAGGGGTCCCACGGTGACGGCTATCTAATCCAGATCACCTCCCACAGGCACGGAGAGGGCACATTCACACCATAATAGTACGTAGAACCTTGAATTTGTTTTGTTCATCCGTGCAGATAATGTATCTGGTACTTAATAGTTAACAAATATTTTTTAATGTGTAAATAAATAAATGTATTTAATATAATGGCTGCCAAAAAAGTGGGAAAATCCTGTGTTCAATTCCTTAAACTGACCATATTTGTCCCTAAAATGGAGAGCACTTTTTCCTCATCTAATGTCAGAATCCTTCTCATGGCTGCACAGGATTTCATTTTCCATTAGTATCATTCCCTGAATGGATCCCATATACTCCAAGTTTCTGCACTGATAACACTGCGTCAGCAAATATCTCATATCTACATATCTGTGCCCTTGACGAATTGTATAGTTAGTATAATTTTCTTAAAATGGAATTACCTATTAGATTTATTTAGGCATATTGTCAGTTAATATACTACTTCGAGTAATTATAAAAATAAATGCATATTCTTTGCCTTAAAAATAAATTTGTTTTTTCTAAATATCACTTGCAAATATTAGCCAATATTAGTGAGTAATCATTTTTTACACAGATATTAAAGATGCTTTACAAATCTCTTAGAGTGTTAATACTGAAATAATAAATGTACATCTTCTCACAGTATTAATGTGACTTTCCATGCGTAAGGATTTCTGTTAGATGTTTCCCTATGGTATTAAATTATTTGATTTTCATACCAATATTTTGTAAAGAAATCCAGTTGTTCATTAAGTGCTCATGGTGATAATTATGCGAAAGAAAGAAAGCACACTTTTGTTCTGTATGTATTTCTTCTTTTACTCAATTATTTATTGTGCTTTTATTTTGATCTAAGCATAGTTTTGAAATATAAACCCTGACGTTGATTACTCTGTTAATGAGCTGCATCATAGATTCTCTAATCTGAAATAATTAATATCCTCCAAAGAATGAAGTTTATACACCACACTTTGTGCAGATACTGGCGTTGAAAAAGTTGTGTGACATATAAATGCAGAGGAGGTCTTGGTGGAATTTTTTTCTTACTTGATTAAGGCAGCCCCTGATCACTGACAAACTTGTCAAAGCCCCTGTGATCTAGAGACTTCGAATAAAGTCACAGCAGAGAGAAAAAGAAATTGCATAAAGCCTTTTGCTAATATTAAAATGTTTGAAGTGACTGGCTTAATCTCAACCTCGAGGCAAATCAATGATTTCATACCAGGCGACTCCTCTGTTATATTCCTGTGTTGGGGAAAGTGAGAGGAGAAGCAATTAATCCCCCACTTCTGAGGAACGGGTCGCTTTCTCTGTCAGCAGAATGGCCCTTCAGTGAGCGGAGCTATATTCAGTGTGAGAGAGGGGGAAGGACCCCCAGCAGCAGGGCACAGAAGCCCCACTCACAGTCCCCTTTCCAGGGTAGGTGCCAGACATGGGGAGGGGCACAGGCACCAGGCACACAGCCCCTCCGTGGCACCTGAAAGTCACAAAAGTGCCAGGAGTCAAGTCAGGAAATAGGACAGCAAGGGACGGAGAAATGGAGGCTGACTAACCACCACAACCCCTCCCCGGCCCTCTTAATCCTGAGATAAATCCTCTTTCTTTTCTGTGAAAGTGGTAGCTTATTCTATACCACGTAGAAAGTGACTTTCCAAGGGCCATGAATTTAACCTGCCTGGGAGGTGAAGGGGTTGGACGTGGTCTAGGTGACAGACGTCTATCTCCACACAGCTCTGTGTGACAGATGATGACACTGGCACCACAGACACAGCAGCCACCCCCTGTGAGGTGGTGCCAGGGAAGTCTCCGAGCCCTGGGCACCTGTGCAGAGGCATTCCTTTCTCTCCCCTCCCCTCTTCTCTGGGAGAGATTGCCTTGTTTAATTTCATTTTTTTCTGTCCTGGGATGTGGTTAATCACTTGGGACAGCGGTTAAGGTGATTAAATTACTTTTCTGATTTGTGAAGGAACAGGTAATGTCTTAGTTTCACAATACAAAAGGCTTGGCGTGTTTAATATTAATTGATGGAATGGGATTGTCACACAGGGTGGCTTCCCCAGCACCAGGCTGTGTGATGCCTGTCACACTCCCGAGTGATCTAAGTGGTGGTGGTCACTGGTCACTGTCCTGGTAAAGGCAGCTGTCACCATCTGCTCTGCTCTCCAGGTTAACTCTCATACCCCATCACTCCTCTCAGTTCTGAGCACAAATGCAGTGACTCGGGGGAATCAAGGAAGACGGGTAACACCACTGCTAAATTTCTTCTCAAGGATTTCTCCTCATTTAAAAAGTATGTGTGTCTATTTAGGCATAACTGTCATTCAAATTCTTTGAAATCCGGTTATAACATAAACATGATTTATAATACTAGGACAATGAGTCAATTTCCTCAGTTTAAAAAATGAATTTTCTCCATGAACAATGAGAAATGCTAGTATTTCCATGTGGATTTATGGCCAATAAAACCTGCATGATCAGTAGAATTGGTATCTACCAGGGGATGAGCTCTTAGATCTCTAAAATATGTTTTCTAGAAATGAATTTGGCTTACCAGAGAGGAAAGGGGATATGTGTTTGTCTCATTTTTTTCTAGGGAAGAGTGAGATTCTCCCTAACTTTTTAGAAAGCTGGCAGGCCGCCCATGGGATTGCTCCCCCACTCAGGGGGAGCCTGTGGGCTTGCATCACATTGGGAAGAGAGTTGGCTGAATCCACTATTTTATCTTCTGAATATTTTTTATTAAGATGAAAAGAAAACCAGGAAGCTTCAAGAGATTTTAAGTTATTTTCAGGTGGGTATGTGTAGGATTTTTATATAACACTACTTCAAAGCCCAATGGAAACCTTCTTATTCACTGTGAATTGGTCTGCCTGGTGCAAGATAGGGCAGTGAGTTATCAGAAGGGGTTTCTTCTGTGCAAGTCAGTGGCGGGATAGCAAAGCAAAACTGCGACCCTCCAGGGGCTGTCCTCAGATTTCTGTGGTCTCCTGTGCTGTCCACAGCTGTGTGGATACTATCACTGTTGTCACAGTTCTGTATTAAAATGAAAGTCAGTAGATCAGTTCTAGGGGACACGGTGTTCAGACTAACAGTTTCTAATGAGCATTATTATAATCGTGATGAGAATAATCACTAAACATGTAAGTGGAGCAAGTTACCAAGTTGGTTATCAGGCAAGTGCCTTCCTCTTGGCTTTTCCCCAGCTCCTCCCAACTCCAGGCCTAGCTGGCTTCCAGTGGTCCCTTCTGATTTTTGTCTATCCTCTAAGACACTTGCTGAGTACAGAGTCTGCTAAAACTGATGAGCCATCCTCTGCTGCGTGGGACGATGGCAGAATGTCCATTTCAAAAAGGGTGTCCTTCTTCCCACTTGATTTGGCAGATATTTCTAGCTGAGAAGGTGGCTTGGTGTGTACCAAAGGCATCTGGCTTCATCTTGCTCTGTGAACATCGTGGTTGTTAAATTACTCCTTGGCTTCTGTGCAACAGATAAATAGACCTGCAATTAATTGGAGTCTTCACTGGCTTCAAACATGCCAATGCTTCCTTGCTTAAGTAAGACTTGCACTTACATATGCATATGTAGGTAATGAGTACTTGATTGCAATGTATAAGGTCGCTATTTAGAATTATATTTATTTGTAGTTCATTTTACATTATAGTAATAATAGATTGTAAGACTTGTCTGGCAACCCAGGCTGTGAAAAAGTAAGTGTGTCTGTTCATTTATGTTTCCTCATTAACAAAGCATTTACTGAATGGTAGCTCTGTGGCATGAATGATTTTAGGTGCTTGGACATGAAGGTGAAAACAACGGACAGGATTCCTGCCTATGGGGCTGACCTCACTTAGAGGTCAGCAGAAGATCCAGCATAGGACATGGCAAAGGGCCAGCGGTGGTAGGGTGTGTGGGACCTGGCTGCCAGCCTTATGTTACTGGAGGATCTAGTCTTCCTATTTTTAGTGGAGATATCTGAGTCTATACAATCTAAAAGGATTTTGAAAAACCAGAACAATATAAGATTGGAGTTCTAGTTTAAAAAGTCTTGAAATTATGTTTATAAACTGGTATATAGTGGGACAGATGACCAGTAAACAAGTAACTAAGTTAATTGTTGTATAATTTGACCTAATGATGAATGCTATAAACATTAGACATACTGAGAGCCAGGCACCGTGGTGTGTGGCTGTAGTCTGAGCTACTCAGGAGTCATTTGTATGAAAGATGAACTATTTCAAAAAGGCGGTCTCTTAGCAAGCCCTAGATGGGTTGAGACCAGCCCTGCAACCTTGAGGCGAAAGAGAGAGCAGCAGGAGCCCAGGCCGTGTAGCTGTTGAGTTGTTGTATGAGGTACACAAAGAGGGCTAGCATGGCTGGGTCAGGTCTGATGAGCTTGGAGAGAGGTGTGGGCAGGTCTATATAGGAATGTGAATGGGAAGCCGTTAGAGGACCCTGAGCACAGGAGTAATGGGATCCCCTCTGTGTTTCTAAAGGAACTCGCCAGCCGCCAATGAAGAAATGGCTCAGGCAGGCAGTGGCGGGAGCAGTGGGAACGGTGATGAAGTTCAGGTGGTGTGAGCTCGGGTGAGGGGTGCCTCACTTGGGGGTGCTGAGCAGCATCGGACTCTGGAGAGATCTTTAAGGTGGAACACGCAGTGTGTGTGGATGGATTAGAGGTGGCATATGATGGAAGCAGAGGAGGGAAGGATGATTCATGGAAATTTTCTTGAGCACGCGGATGAATGGGGATGTTTTTGACTGGGCTGGAGGAGATGAGGCAGGAGCAGGTTTTGTTGGAATAATCAAGGATTCTAAGTTGGACATATTAATTTAAAGACGGCAATTCCGATGAGTCATGGGCAATGCGCTGTGCAAATCTGGAACTGAAAGCTGGAAAAATAAATTCAGCAGAAAGCCAATTATAGGTATTTAAAGCCACAGGACTGAGAAGATCGCCTGAGCAGTGAGTATAGATAGTGATATGCTTTGGTTAATTGGCCCCTCCAAAGCCCACCTTGAAATTTGATCCCCAGTGTTGGAGGCGGGGCCTAAAGGGAGGTGGCTTGTTGCTGTCTGTCCTCACAGTAGTGAGTTCTCACTCTATTAGTCCCCAGCATAAGTGACTTAAAAAGAGCCTGGCCCCTCCCTACTCCCTCTCACTCCTGTCTCCACGTGGTCTACACACCAGCTCCCCTGCACTTTCCTGAATGAACTGGAGGCTTCCTGAGGGTTCTAGAAGCTGCTGCCAGGCTTCTTGTGCAGGCTGCATGACCAGAAGTCAAAGAACCTCTTTTCTTTGCAAATTACCTAGCCTCCATATTTCTCTACAGCAGCACAAATGGATTAAGAATATAGAAAAAGAAGGGCATCGCCCAGACCTGGCCCCAAACTGCAAAAACAAAAAAAGAAAAAAAAAGGAATATAGAAAAAGGAGAGGCCCCCCAGACCAGGCCTTCCAGCATTTGGAGGTCAGTGAAGGATGGAGCAGTCACCACAAAGGGGCGGCCAAGGCAGTGTGTTGGGCCTGCATGCCGGGCTGTGTCACTGGGGACCCATTCTTCCTCCTCCTGGCGATGATACCTGACTCTGTAAAATCTAGAAGGGATTTTAAAAATCAGAGCAGTATAATGTTGAAGTTCTATTTCAAGAAAACCTGGAAATGATGTTTGTAAACCTCCATGTAAAGCACAATATTGAACCTCCTAAGCATTAGGTAGAGCTAATTTTCATGTTTTCACCTCATTAAAGAAACGATTTTAATAAGCTTTGAACAGCTCTTTGAAGATATTTATAACTTCAATCAGTTCACATTTTTATCAGACATTAATTTCAAAACATTTAGCAATCTTTCATCAAAGTGAGAGATCAATAGACTAAACACTTTTCCCCCTGAATTTCTTGTTTTTCATTTTAATGGATCATAACTTTAAGTGTCAAATTTTAAATGGAAATCCACACTTTTGCAGGAAGGAATTAGTTCCGTGGCCACCATTTCCAGTATTTATCACTGATGAGGTGGTCGGGGATGGTCCTCAGGCCCTGTCTGCCGTGTGCATGACCAGTTATGATATTGGACATCACTTATATTTTTGATCTCAAAGATCTCTATTTCCCACAAAATATATTCTTCTGAGTCAATTTCTTAACCTTCATGATGAGTTTTATAAATTAGTTGATTTTTTAATTCTGCGACTTTTCATTTCAGCTGAAATATGTCTACCAAAAATGTACCTTGTTAAGTAGAAATAAAGATGAAAGATATATTTTATTATATGGTTTAATGCCTCTTACACTGGAATTTTGCTTTATGCCAGCTCCTTGAACAACCTCCATATAGTGGATTTTCACAACTTTACTTTGGATCATTCTATCTACACTAAAATTTGTGTCTCTGCATATTCAGAATGCAATGAGGGAAAGTAACCCTGGCAAGATTGAGTTACTGAGTATTTCATTTGCTTGAATGGGACTTGTTTTCTAAATACAGCCCCCACCCACCTCTTCTCTGGACTTGATTGAAGTAAGGGTTGTATCCTTGCTGCTCCTTTCTATAGGGACACATAATCCTCTTCTTTTCTGTCCAGAAGTGCCCGGGCTTTTTTGCACGGATACTGGGGATGGGGATCGCACTTCTCGCCGTCTGCAGCACAGTAGCTAACTCCACTTTTACTTTACATGTCATGTTATTTGGGGGATGAGTATGATAGAGGTCGAATGTTTGTTTTCCTCCCATGTTTTCCAAGTTTAAGAGTAAGGGTAAGAGAGTGAGATAAATTAATGTAAGGTCAGACATCAGTACTTTATGCTTTAATGTAGAGGTCAAGTTCAAAGTGAAAATCAATGCTATAATTCATAATTTGGGACTCACATATCTGAAGTATTTCTAAAGCAAAACAGAAATGTTTGTGGGTTTTAGATTTATTGATCATTTAGAGAATCTCTTACATTAAAACTATAACTGGATATATTTTGGGTTTTGAAAACCATGATTTTCAGGAACTGGGTTCTAATGGATATAGGAAGGGTTAGAGAGAGAAAGGGAAAAAAAAAAAACAAGCTAAGTTATTCCAGATAATAAAAATCAAAAGAAAATATGCAGTGGTTTGTTTCATTGCATTAAGAAGGGGGTAAAAATCCTTATTTTCAAAATGTTGCATAGCTAGAAAGGAAGAAATTACTCAATGACTGAAAGCATGAAATATAAAGGAAACTAACACACACTGACATTGGGACTTTATTGTAGAGAATCATGCTAGCTACTTACACATGTCTGTACGCAGAAGACTCTCACTGTGTCACACCCACCCCGTGGGGTGAAGAGGCCGTAACCGTGCGGGTCAACACGTGTGTGCTCCCTGCTCCACTCCCTCATGGCGGGACGCTCTGGGCATGTGGGGGAGCATTTTGCCATTGTATTAATATAATTGTTTTAGTCTTCAATCAGTGCATATATATCAAGCTTCTTCTCCATGAAAGGCCTTTAGGGCCAACCCCAGGCAGTGTGCAGAGATGAGGGGAGACTCAGCTCCTCCAGGCTGAGAAGGAGAAACAGAGAGATGAGTGCAGTCATCATATACCTTAGGCTCTCTGTCTCCATCAGTGTTAGGTCATTATGCAAAACCTTGTCTTTAGTTTTTTTTTAATTTTTCAAAATTTCAAAGATACAAGAGAGATGAAAGATATTGCCACCTTTCAGTTTTAAAATATACCACAGTAACACTTTGGCCTGAATTTCTAAAGCTCAATAGGTGGTATAGTTTGAATGTGGTTTGTCCCCACCAAAACTCATGTTGGAACTTGGTCTCCAACATAGCAGTGTTCGTTTAAAGGTGGTGAGACTTTAAGAGGCATTTGGGTCATGAGGGATCTGCCCTCATGCAGGGATTAATGCTATCTGGCAAGAGCAAGTCTTCCCGCTCCTAGAACTGGATTAGTTACCTCAAGAGTGGCTGCTATGAAGGGAGGTCACCCCTCGCGTTTGGCCTCTTTTGCCCCTGCCCACTCATGGCTCTCACAACTTCCTGCCATGTGGTACCATCTACCATGTTATGATGTAGCCTGAGGCCTTCACCAGATGTGGCTGCCCAGTCTTAAACTTCCCAGCCTTCAGAACTGTGAACTAAAGAAAACCCTTTTATTTATAAATTACCCAGTTTCAGGTATTCAGTCTCAGATAGTCTGTTTCTCAGGAAACAGACTAAGACAATAGGTCTCTCCCATAGACGAGGAGGACATTAGGCCATCACCATCATGTTGGGACATTGGTGAGAATCCTTGTTCATAGAATTGGCCAGGAAACAGCTTCTCTCTTTGTAAAACTCTGAGGAAAGTTCAGAGCGGGGTGGCTTGAGCCTTGGGTACTGCAGGATAGCTCTGTTAGTTTGGTTTCTTGCCATTTTCCCCCCTAGGGCATATACCAGAATGGTGGGGTTGAGGCAGGTCCATGCTCAGAAAAGAGTACTGCATTCAGGTCCCAAGTCCTTCTTCCCAGAGGATGTCCCTTCCAGAAACTCTGCAACCTCTGTGTTAAATGGTACGTGGGTCCAGGTCCCAAGTCCTCCTTCCAACAGCATCTGTCCCTTCCAGAAATTCTGCACCCTCTGTGTTAATTGCCTTTGATTGGCCCCTCGCTTCCAGTTGGGCAGATGTAGATGGGGGCATGGATTAAGGTCTATTTCTAATGTGTCCTTCCCCACATGCAGGTTAATACAGGTAAACAGAGTCATGCATTGCTTAATGATGGGGATACACTCTGAGAAATTTGTCATTAGGTGACTTTGTCCTTGTTCAAACATCATTGCGTGCACTTACACAAACCTCCATGCATGGCCCAATGCTGCTAGGCTGCGAACTTATACAGCGTGTTACTGTGCTAAACACCAGACAGTTGTAACACAATGCTAAGTGTGTGCGCATCTAAGCCTATAAAACATGGAAAAGCCATAGTCCCAGTATTACCATCTTACAGGACCACTGCAGGAGGGGAGGTCCTCAACGACAGAAAGGCTGTCAGGCAGCACATGGCCATGCACTGCACAGACCCATAAATCACACACAGTTCAGCGTGGCCTCAGCTTCAGCCTTACCTCAAATCAAATGCAATAGAAGACCACAAAAAGGGAAGATGAATTCTAACTGGAAATGCAGGAGCTTATGCAGGCTGCACCCGGCTGGAGGCTCAGTGCGATAGCAGGAAGGGGACGCAAGTGGCTGTGCCTGTTGAGCTCAGGTCAGGAGGCTGTGCTGTGAACTCAGGGCCTTCACCCCTGTCATTTAGAAAGGGGATAACACAAGGTAACAGTAATATTCACCTCATGTGATTTGTACTGAGCGCGATGATGTTACCAAATGGTTGCAGTGGTTCTTGGCACACTGTAAGACCATCTAATCCTGGCTGGGCATTGATGAAAGAACAGATTTTGCAAGTAGAGACTTGGGACTAACATTTCAGTGGGAAGGAATAGGACGTGAAAAAAGAGTAAAAGCAGTAAAATGTATTTGCAGAAAGGTATAATTTGGTCTTCCCAGAGCACTGTGTGTGTGTGTATTTGGAGTTAGCCAATATACGCATACATATGGATGTAGATAGATTTAATCTTACATTGATTTAGGTGAATGCCAGCCTGTAGGAAACGATCTCCATTCATTTTGCTTACAAGCATATCTGAGTGGTCCGGCATCTCACACTTACTGTAGCTCACACTGCCATTGCTGATAGTGCCACTGCTGGTGCTACCGTCACTAATAACTGCCTTTACCGAGCTCCTATCAGATGCCAGGCATGTGCTGAGAGTGTTAATCTCGTTGAAGTCTTACAGCGACCTATTAAGATCTCCATTTAGCATGTATAAAACTAATGTTTAGTGAGGTTAAGTAGACAGCTCACCTGTGTGAGTCTTTTTTTGCTGTGTGACAAAGCACCACGAAGATTAGTGGCTTCAAACAGAATCTTACAATCTCACAGTTTCTGTAGGTCAGGAGTTTGGGTTAACTGGATCCTCTGCACAGGCTCTCACAGGCAGAGAGACCTAGCTGCTGGGCCAGGCTCCTTTCTGCAGTTTGGGTCTTTTTTAAGATCACCTGGTGTCTGGCAGAGTCCAGTTGCTGCAGTTGAAGGGACGAGGCCCAG
Organism: Otolemur garnettii; assembly: GCF_000181295.1. Classification (NCBI taxonomy): domain Eukaryota; kingdom Metazoa; phylum Chordata; class Mammalia; order Primates; family Galagidae; genus Otolemur; species Otolemur garnettii. The sequence continues at coordinate 5,850,232 of NW_003852451.1, forward strand.
CCTCTTGCTGGCTGTCAGCCAGGGCCCTTCATTTCTTCTTTCAGGAAAGGCCTGGTGGATGTTTTAAGGAAGCTCATCTGATTGTGCCAGGCCCACCCAGGTGATCTCAGAAATAACTGATTTTTTTTTTCTTTTTTTTTTTTT
>NW_003852451.1:5850886-5854705 GCF_000181295.1 Otolemur garnettii
TGGGCTGCAATAAACATTCTGATACAAATATCTTTGTTGTAATGCGATTTTTGGTCATCTGGGAATATACCCAACAAAGGAATTGCAGGGTCAGAAATAACTGATTTTTGACATTTTCTACATCTGCAAGATTTCTTTATCTTTGCCATATAATATAATATAATAACGAGAGGAATATCTAATCATTTTCACAGGTACCCTCCAGGGTTATACAGGACAGAACACAGGATTATATAGGACACATATACCAGGAGGCTGGAATATTGGGAATCGTCTTAGAATTCTAATTCCCACATTGCCTAAGGTTGCAAAACAAAAGGTTATTTAAGCTGAAATCTCTCTGAGTCTAAAATATTTCATAAAAATCTACTCTTATATTTTTCATCATATGTGTCTTATCTTCAAATATCTCATTTTAGAAACTATATGAACTATTAACTCTTATATAAGATTATGTATATCTGAGTCAGTATCTGAATTCTCCGTACCTTTAATTTTACATTGATTCTTTTGAAAATGGTTTCTTTTTAGGGTTTATGTTCTTGTCCAACACAGACTGCAAGATGATAAAGCAGAGACTTGTTATCTGTCATTTTTTTCCCATTAATTTTCATCTGCTAAAAATCTGTTTCTCAACTGGTTGTGCTTTACCTGAATGTTTACATCTCAAAAGCCAGTGCAGAAATAAGTCGTCATTTCCTCTCTTCTCTGCCATTAATAGTCTCCTGTAAACTTCACATGTTTTTAATCATCTTATTTTTAGTAAAGCTATAATGCCAAAAAGTACAGTCAGTGTCAGATGCTGGTTTGTGAATCTAAGACATTTGGCTGACAATTTTGGAGCAGTTGTGCTAAGCTCTAGCTGTGCCGCCGTGACATCGCACCATGGTGCCATGTGCAGCCTTCACTGCCACTCCAGATGTGATTGAAATTCATGAGCTACTCAACAAGGGACACTTATTTGAGAGGTTGTGTGGCTTTGGTTTAAGATAGTAAAGTCAGGAACCAGGGCTTTAGGAATGTCTTATTATTTTTGTCGTCTAACAAATTTCATTCATCAAGCAAGTCACTGTCAAAGCGATGACGCGGATGCTGAGTGGTAAACAGACCAGCTGAAGACGGCTTATTGCAGTTTGCTGCCAATTCGGTGTCATCAGCTAACAGCAAGTGCAAGAGACTGAGTTGGCACTCACAGTGAGGAGAACAAAGAAGAGAGAAATAATTCCTTGCTCACTTCATAAATAAACATCCTGGGAAGAAACACAGGCAGAATGTGCCTTCTTTGTACCTTAGAGGCTTGGAACACACACGAGGCCAGCAGGAACAACCCTCTCACACCAGCGCATCCTGACAAGGAGGCAAGATTCGCTAAGGAGACATCAGATTGGTTAGCTTGCCATTCTCCTCTTTGCTCAGCTAACTCCTTGAAAATAAACATTAACCAGAAAATGGGAGCACTGACCGAAACAAAACAGGAAAATGTAGATAATACACTCATGGTACGTTCCTTTCAAGAGAAGAGAGAAGAATGAATTCAACTTTATCACAGACCCATTCTGGTGCCCTCCAAGTCCCTCTGAGATCCCTGCATTTGAATTGGAGGCGTCTGGCAGCTGTTGCCTTTTTGATTTTCTCCCCTGAGGCCTGTCTGCCCCTCCCTTCGACTTTGCTATGAGTCTTCCATTCTTGGCCTCTTTGCAGTTGGTCTCTGGTTTTCTGACTTCTGCCTTATACTTGAATCTTGACTCTTCACTCTCGATTGACTTAGTCTTTACTTTTATGCTGAGAGTTTTAGCTAGGCTGCTACCTGACCCGTTTACCTACCCCATTTTGGAAATGCAGCTGGGCCTCTTTATCAAGGAGGTTAATCATCCTCAGCTAAAACATATTCAGAAAAAATTGCATCAGTACTGAACACAAACAGTGATTTTCATTGTCATTATTCCCTAAAGAATTCAGTACAACTATTTATCTGGCATTTACACTGTATTAGGTGTTATAAGTGGTAGAGAGATGATTTATATTATACAGGAGGATACGCATAGGTATATGCAAATCCTGCATCATTTTCTATCAGAGACTTCAGCTCCTGTGAATGTGGTGCCCCTGAGAGGCCCTGGAACCAACCCCCCAGATCCCAGGGATGACCCCTATGCCAGGCAAGGGTATTTCATGTCATTTACTTTTCTCAGCTGTCATAACAGGCATATACGGTTATCCCCATGAATAGATGAAGAAACTGGGGCTCAAAAAGCTTTAAATATTTCCCCTTAAATCATACATTTGTCAAATAGCCCAACTGGCCTTTGGATCTAATTATTCCTGAATCCAACATTGTATTAATTTCATCTACCCCTCTCTTAAAAGTGCTCCAGCTTATGAATCTGATTTTATTTTCTGAGAGAGGTTACCTTTCAAATATCCTATTTAACCTCAAAAAGCTAGAGTGTACTGTGGCAGAAAGGACAAGGGCATTGGAGTCACACTGGGCTGGGTTTACCTCCTACAAATGGCACTTAGGAGCCAGGTGACTCTGGGGAAATTACATTCTGAAACTCAGTTTTAGCCTGTAAAACTCATGAAATAAATGTAAGCGTTTCAGGGATCTTTAATGTAATCAAACACCAGGCAGGCACAATAGTAGGTGGTCAGTAAATGGGTCTGGTGATGATGGAGGGTGTCGCTGGAAATGCTGAAGTGACATCAGGGGAACAGCGCAGAGTTACAGCACTCTGGAGTTACAGCACTCTCTCAGTTTTGTTAAAAGTCAAGATGTCAAAGTCACACGACTCCTTAGAGAAGATGTTTATAACGTGTAGAGAAGCCGCAGGTATAAGACAATAACCACAGCAGTGTCTGTCTCTTCAGGTCAAGGATATTTATTGCTGTTTTCATATCATACTCCCAACACAGGCATAATTTAATCTGTAAGATGTATTTACTTATTGACAAAAGAATCAAGTCAAGGAAACATTAATGAATCTAAACAAAAGCGGTTTAATTGTAGATATCCATTTGTGAAATGGAGTAGAAAAGACATTATCGTCTTAAGTATGCTTTTTTCTCCTTGCTACAGAGGACAGTGTGATGATGCACATGTTTTTTCATTTTTATTTTGAAACTTGAGTGTATTTTGTACCTAGTGTTGCCTTTTCTTGTTCATTCTGAATAAAAATCATCTCTGACAGAAACAAGACACAATGTCTACGCAAAGATCCATCTGGCCAGAGTTGGCACTACGCAGTTCAATTTAGAAATGAAATAAACCCGAAATGAACAGAGGAGGAGCCTGGAGAGCTAACATGCTGATGGCTTGTCAGTTTTTACCAACTTAGTCAAGCAGCGTGGTAGTCACCTGTGCTGTGTTGGGGAAAGAAATATTTTATACATCTCTGAATCTAGTAGGGTCTGGTAGATTTTTTGGAAGTTTCTGTAAAAATAAGCAGAGTTCTTGGCTGATTTTTACAGACGGGTTTCATGTGCAGACCATTGGCAGCAGAGAGACAGAAACAGGATGAGAAGATGAATGTTCTTTTATTCACTGCTGTGGACAAGTGGGAGTGGAGGACCCCAAACACCACGTGCTACCCTGCCTGTGGCACCAGGTCCCCACAGGGAGCTTCTCTGTCAGAGAGTAGGTGCTTGGTTGTCAGGGTCCCAGCACGGCCTTGACGGCCCCACACAGTAGGTGTTTGTTTTGTTAGGGTCCTGGCATGGCCTTGATGGCCCCACATAGTAGGTGCTTCTTTCGTCAGGGTCCTGGCACAGCCTTGGTGGCCCCACACAGTAGGTGCCTGCTTTGTCAGGGTCCCGGCACAG
>NW_003852451.1:5854830-5894979 GCF_000181295.1 Otolemur garnettii
CACATAGTAGGTGCTTCTTTCGTCAGGGTCCTGGCACAGCCTTGGTGGCCCCACACAGTAGGTGCCTGCTTTGTCAGGGTCCCGGCACAGCCTTGATGGCCCCACATAGTAGGTGCTTATTTTGTCAGGGTCCTGGCACAGCCTTGGTGGCCCCACACAGTAGGTGCTTGTTTTGTCAAGGTCCCAGCACAGCCTTGATGGCCCCACATAGTAGGTGCTTGTTTTGTCAGGGTCCCAGCACAGCCTTGATGGCCCCACACAGTAGGTGCCTGCTTTGTCAGGGTCCCAGCACAGCCTTGGTGGCCCCACACAGTAGGTGCCTGTTTTCTATCTACTCAGCTGATACCTGAATTTCATGAATCTTTTAATGAATAATTTCCATACGTCTTCCATGTTCTGAGAATTCCCTGGTTAGCTTTAAAAAATGAAAACTACACAATAAACCAAATAAATAGCCAGTGTCCAGACCTCAACCCCAGACATGTGGGTTGTAGTCCTCCCAAGGCTACACCTTGGGGCCCTTCCCTCTGTGCCGCGCCATGCCCTAGATAGTCCTGGGCTTCTGAAACCCAGAGAACAAGCCTGGTGATCCCCGTCAGCAGAGGGACAGGCTGTATCCACCCCTTGCTGAGAGCACAGTGCTCCCCCTTTGTGCTTCCTGCTGCTGGTCCCACATGGCCAACTCACCTTTACATCTGCTGTCATGCAACCTTTGCTGGGGGGGCATTTTCAGGGAGTGGGGTGGGGCCGCACTGCGTTCTGGAAGCACCTCTACTATACTATTCCATAGCAAGAGCTCTGTAAACTGTGGTCCTTCATGTGAAGGTCTGTGGCTATTGTCATAGAGGTCATCCTTCCAAGGCTGACCTGTCCCGTCCCCTGCACGGTTCAGTATTGCGCTGGGATTGTGTGGGAGATGTTTATATCTCAATTGCTCATGGAACCACCTTTTTCATTTGCAGAGAGATTATGTTGGAATTTTATTCCAAATTCCTGCTTGCTTTCTTTCTTAGGAGACATATTTATACCATGATGATATTTTCTTCTTGAGCCAAAAGTAATTGTCCTTCTCTGTGAAAAGTTAACTATTCCTCTAATTGATGTGTTTATGATTAGCCTTTTTTTTTTTTTTTATGTTGGGGGACCAAGTCTGAGAAGCCATAGCAGTAAAGAATAGAATATGTGATACTCATATATGTGTTTGCCTTTTTACTGCTCTTCCCCACACCCCTCTCCCCCACACAAAGGCGGTAGAGAAGGGGAGGGGAAACCATGGCTACCAGGAAAGAGAAGGAGGTGAGCTCAGAACTGGGCCTTGGTCTGCACCCGAGGGAGAGCATGCCCGGAGGCAAGAGCGCCCCCTGAGGCTGAAATGGAGAGAGCGTGGGTATCCCAGAGCACTGTTCCAGGAGCCCACAGGATGGAAGAGTGTTCTGTTAAGGACCTGCGTGCTCCCTGCCCGTGTCCCTTTCTTTTCCATGCCCCTCTGGGTCTCTCTGTCTGTGCTTCTCCTGAACAGTTCTGTGGCTTTTTCTCCATGGCTTCCTCTCTGCTGCCACATCTGCCTCTGCAGACCTTGCCATTTCATTTCTTCCTTCTCCTTCTGCCATATCCTTGGGCCTCCCCCCTTTAAGAGGTTAAAACAGATTAGAGACAGAGAAAGGAATTTATTTTATATGATTTTATTTTTCTTTGCAATTTTAAAAGGTGAGGTTATTTTAAAAGTTTGTTTTCATTATTATAAATGTAACACACCTTTCTTATAAATAAAACAAAACAAACTTGGAAAATCTAAGGAAAAAAAAAACACCAAAATTAAGCTAAATTGAGTCCCTCTATAGCAAGGTAGCGGAGAAAGTGAAGGAAAAATTCTTCAGTGATCTCCTCATTGGAGACACTTTTGAACATCTGAAGGGTATTTATAAATTACTTTATTTATAGGAAAGTGGTCAAACTTTTAAATAACTTTCCTGCTTTTTATAATTTTTAAACTTTATTTTGGTAAGAAACATTATCCTTGGTTATAGAAAGATTATTCATTTAGAGGATGTCTTTATTAGTTGTATGTATATATTACACAAGTAGTTGTATGTGTATATTATATACACATACTATATATTTATATATGTATACTGAAAATTTTGGTGTTTTTAATGTATCTGTTAGGTATTAAAGTAGAATTTAGTCTGTTGTTGGATTCACCTGTTATAATTCACATGTCATAATTATTACCGGAGATCCAAATTATCCTAATAAGATTTTGAAGTCATTGAAGCATTGGTTTCTTCCAAAGCCTTGATTTTTATCCCCCAAAGTGATTTTCCTAAAGTTGAAATACACAACCAAAAGGTGGTTTTATTTTTAAGTAAGATTTTGCTGACTCTTACAATCATTCCAATGCAGCTGAGTCTCATCGCTCAGTGACAACTAGCTCACTGCTGGAGTCAGCTGCTGTTCACCAACTCGTCCTGGCTGCCAGGCTGTGCAACTTTAAAGTTAAAATGAGATGATGGAGGCCTCAGAGAGACTGTAAGGTTATGACTAGATCACATCCAAGCTGCCAGATGGTTTGGACAGGTGATCAAACCACAGGTCATTGCCTGAAAAAGTCAGGCAAACTGGGTTAACAAAGAACTGTTTTCTGAAATTAGATTCTTTAATTAGTTCGGAAAATCTAGTTAGAAAATGAAGGTATCCTTTGAGGCAATGATAGAGTAACCTGCAAACGGCAACTATTTGCCATTCTGGCCATTTGGAATCCAGGAGGCTTAGTTCATTGCTCTCAGTTTGATTCAGCCTTGCTCATATATTCAGTAACAGCCATGAAAGGCTTCATCCTCAAATCCAAGGCCAATTATGTAGAATAAACAATAATTTCAGTATTCTTACCACTATTAAAATAAGACTCTTCATTTTCTTAATGATGACACAAACATGGCGGCTGTAATGTAACCTTCCCTACATGATATAGTTAAATGAAGATTTATAACCAATTTATATTTAATCTTTTGACAACATCCATTTAGCACCACCAAATAACAGAAGCTGAGAAATATTCAGTTTTAGAATCCTGACACTGTAAAAATAATTATCAACCTGCATGTCATTTTAATGGGCCTGGAAGAACATTCCTCATTATATTGTCACAGAGATTAAGTTATTTTAAGGTCAGTTGATTGTGATTTCAGTTTCTGCCAGTGGAAAGACTTTCTTATGCCACAATGTTAGTTTCAAGGCTAGTCGCCGGATGCCTCTGTGTAATATTTACCATTTTTGTTCATTGAGAGGATGCACTAAGATGTTGCATTCACCTCCCAAAATCTAAAGTCCAGTAAGATGGATAAAAATATCCATGGGATATGGTGGGGTGGTAAGTAGTTTAGGTACCCTAAGAAAAATTTAATGGGAATTTAGGGGTAGAGGATTTACAGTTGATGGAAAAATTAATTAAGACTCCCTGGAGGAAGTGGTATGTCTGGGCTCCAAAAGATGGGTGTAGCACATGCCAGAAAATGAGGGCAGGTAGCAATAAGGAAAAATTATGAACTTTTAGATGTTATTAGCAGAGATAAATAGGATGAAACAAAGATGAGTATTTATTGAGAGACAGCCCCAAACTAGACTCTTAACAATCTTCTCTTTCCTTAAAGTAAGATAATAAAATGCAGTTTACCAAAGGTAAAATCATGACTGTTAGGTAAATATAAAATGAACACATCCAAAATTGTGTTTACTCTACCGATGAATGAGGGACATAAGATATTATGGCCAAGTCAGAGAGCCCTTGAAAAATCAGGAATCAGTCTGTCTATACATCTATCAACACAGAAATATTCCAACAAACCACAGATTTTTGGTTTTATCTTTTTCATTAGACAAAGATTATTTGCCTATCTACTGGACAAAAGCCTGCAAATTGATAAGAACTTCCCTAAGTCTAGGATGTTTAATCAAAATTTAAAAATGAATACATTGCCTTAGACCTATGCTGCCCAAACATGGGTAACCACTGGCCAGAACTCATTGTTTACATTTAAATTAAATAAAGGCATGTAACATGAAAAATGGACTCCTCAGTTGCAGGAGTCACCCTTCCAATGCTTGGTATCTGCAGGTGGCCAGCACCTGCTGTCTCAGGCAGCACAGCCAGGGCATTCTCCCTCTGCAGAAAGTTCTACTGCACGGTGCCCCTGTAGATTGCCATTGAGTGCTCTGACCCCAGGATGTTTTGTTCCCTGTAACAAGGCTTGCTGCCCATGTTTTAATTTTTGCCTTGCAAGGGCTCAGTTTAGTTTGAACATGGGGAAGAGTAATAGAAAGTAAAGACAGAATTAAGTTTCATGCATAAGTGGAAGTGTTAGGTTTATGAAGCAAACGTGTCTGAATCCTATTATAAAAGTGATGAGGAGATATTTAATGAGAGTGGTCAAAGATTTACTTTAGGAAAATTAATCTGAAAGCAATTTAGAGCATTGATAAAGAGTCTCTGGAGACTCCAAGGCATGATGACCGGTTAGGAAATTACTTTAGTTCAGAGAAGAAGAGGGAGGAGGAAAGGAAGGAGAGGGACATTCAAAGGCCAAGCCAGAGGGACATACCTGACCTAATGGTCATTGCCTGGTTGACAAGGCATCCAGGATGCAACAGGTGACGTTGCTGATTTACCTACAGTTCAAAAAGCAGAGAAAATAAAACTACCTGACAGAGGGTTTGGACCAAGCCTGGAGGTGGAGGTGGAGGCCTCAGGATTTGTGGTCTGGAGACAGCAAGTGTCTGATTTGCATGGAATGTGTGTATGCTGTATCATCTGAGCAAGCTCTAATTAGGGGCAGTAGGGGAAGAGGGGGATGTTTCTGAGGGTGTCTACCTAACAACCGAGCAAATGCCTATTTTCTGGTAGACATGGATCTCCTAGCCCCCTAAGGTCCCAGAGGTCCAATGAGGTATGAATAGATGCTCCCAGGGAGAGTAAGAACTCATGGGAATGTGAAACTAGACCAATTCTGATAGTGAGCATCAATGAACTTTCCATACAAAAGACCACATAATAAAAGTGTGTATTTGTATCCCCACTTGGGTTTACTTTTCATTAAAGCGCTGGGACCCTTCCCTATTGTGTATGTGTTGTGAAATACCTTTCAAAGTGTATGTGAATCCATATCAGTATTATTCCTGGGTTACGGAACTATTAAGGTTTCTTGATCGTTTTATGATTTTCTTACAGAAAGCATCAAGCGTACATGAGATTTTCATCAGTGTATGTTGTTAATCTTGCTGATGGATGGAATCTCAATAGATTTCTAATGTTCTTCTGTTTCTCTAAGACCCACTCCCCACTTCCTTCACTCAATTCTCCCCTTTCCCCTGCCAACCTGACCCTTTATGCAGACAAGATTTAAATATGTTTGGAAAGTTAGATGCTGCCTGAAAAATTATAAATTTATACCTTTATTTGTTCTCATTGATTGCTAACATACACATATGTAGAGAAAGACAGTTCGGTCAAGGATGGATCACAACGTGCCAGTGATCCCAAAGATTATATTGGAGTAGTGTGACACGTTACCTCCTGTGGGTGTGGATATGTTTATTAGATTCACAAATACCATAGTGTCACAGTTGCGTCCAGTGTGCAGTACAGTGACAGGCTAGTCAATAGTTACACGTACCCAGCCTAGATATATCCTCGGCTCCGCCACCTACGTTTGTGTAAAGACACTCTCTGAGGTTCCCTTGGTCAAATGATGACATCACCTAAGGGCTTATTTCTGAGAATGTATCACTGTGTTCAGTGGTTTGTGACTGAACTTAGGCCTTTTTCCATTTAAAATTTCTCTAAACTTAGTTTCCTTTTATAGAGCTGATGAAGCATGCGTGCTGGCCAGTGACACTGCAGCATTCTAAAAGCCAGATATTCTCTTCTCCAGATGAGGCAATGGCCCCAAGAAGCACAGACCCCACTGTAACCAGCCCAGAGACCTTCCTGTATTTAAAATACTGAGCTAGAGTGAGCTTGGTCAACCTCCCAGGGCTCTCAGTTTGATCGGTCAGTGGGGTAGTGTCCACTTGGGATGCTGCTCTTCTTGGTCAAAGGTGAGGGTGGGAAAGAGACATGAATCCATTGATAACGTAAGTCTCGCCCTCGGGAAGCTCAAAATCTTGGGGGAAATGTGATAGGAACACACACGCACTGCAGGAGATGAGATGCCTCTGCACACTGCAGACCTAGAACTGGTAGGGGACCTAGAGCAGCAGGTGCGCAGCCTGGGTTAGAGGTGCCCCTGAGCAGGACTTGTGATTCCGGAAGACTCCGATGGACCTGGAAAGCCAGTGAAGAGCTGTCCAGCCAGAGAGCTTTGCGCGCAGACTTCTAGAAGCACATGTCATTCCCAACATTATCAACCTCGATTAAGAGAAGAAAATAATTTTATCTTTCCCTTCTCCAGCACAATGACTTCACCATGCATTTCTAACTCCCCACTAAAGACAAATAATTCTTCTGATATTTCAAGAGGTAATAGAGATCGTATGAATCTTGGTTACCACCAAACGTGTTTGAAGCCAATACTAGAAAAGGTGAGGTTTATTAACATTTTTTTTTTTTTGTCTAATCATTTGGTACAGGCCAAATAAGATACTTGAAGCATCAGAATTATTTGTAAGATGTTTATTTAATTGTGGTAGTGAAAAGAAGTGTTTGACTTAAAGAAAGCATTTATTCAAAGTGAATTATTTTGGCTACTGTAGCTGAAATCAAAGGCAGGACCCTGGGCACGGAGGCTCACGCTGACTGGCTGGTTCTCTGAGAACACCCTTCCTCCTCGTTGACCTCACAAGTTTCCCTAATGCTTAACTGCTTAAAATAAGGAGATTTAACATTATCTTTCTAAATAACAAGAAAAGTATCACTTTTGTAAAAATAAATATGAAATTCTGCTGATTCTTGGGTCAAGCCATGGATTATCATTTTTTGGTACAACATCCAATTTGTAGGATCTGCGCTAACCCTTAAAAATGAGATTTAATTTCCCTATTGGTAATTGCTGTACCTGCACATTCTTGCTGAATGCCAGTGCTGTAAAACACTAATGGAAATTTCCATAAAACCTTTAGCACTGATTGAACGAGGGACGTGGGGTGGTTCAGTGGGAGCTGAAACTGTGTTCGTGATTGCTGGCGATGGTCCATAATTGCCAACCTGTGTGTAAGTGCCACTTTTTGACAGCCTGGAATCAATCCCCCACAGTATTTAGTAAAAACCACCACCTGAGTCAAGGTTATTATGATGTGGTTAAGGAGAAAAGCCTGTGCTTTGTAATCAGAAAAACTTATATTCAAACCTCTGATTACCCTTGTTGCTGTCTTGGCGACACCACTCAGCTTCTGACCCTCAGTTTCCTCTCTTATAAGATGACAGTGTTGGTGCCTGTCTTTCAGGGAAGAATGGACACTAATTACTAAGTATTCCATTAAAATGACATTTTGAAATCTATTTTGAATCCTCCATTTTACAACCACACAATAAAAAAAACCAACCTGTTTTTATTTAGGAAATACTGAAATTGTAAATCGTATTAGCCAGCTTGACAATTGATTCTATTAGACTGGATTCATATAAATGTTTACTATTTTCATCCCTAAATTTTTTACAATCCACCTATATTTCTTGCATCATAACAAAAAAGGGATTCACAGAAAGAAATGTGATTCTAGTGAACCTTAAATCAATTTAAGAACTTTACATCATGATTCATGTTCCACAATATTATTAAATATTTGATGGTAAATAATTTGGCTGGATGTGAAGTGATTTTAAAAAGAATTATTTAAGGTGGCACCCATACTCAGTGGATAAGTCATTGGCCACATACACCCAGGCTGGTGGGTTTGACCCCAGCCCCAGCCAGCTAAAACAACAATGACAACTGCAACAGCAATAACAAACAACAGCCGGACGTTGTGGTGGGCACCTGTAGTTCCAGCTACTGGGGGTGCTGAGGCAAGAGAATCGCTTAAGCCAAGAGTTGGAGGTTGCTGTGAGCTGTGATGCCACAGCACTCTACTGAGGGTGACAACTTGAGACTCTGTCTGTCTCAAAAAAAAAGAAGAATTATTTCAGACATATACTTCAGCTATGTCTAAAAATTTAGAGTAGATTTACTGTGGAAATACTGTGTAAAAATCAACATTTATAAAAGAACTCAGGTTATTCTCACAGACTCCTTTTTTTTTTTTATTAAATCATAGCTGTGTACATTAATGCAGTCATGGGGTACAATGTGCTGGTTCTATATACAATCTGAAATACTTTCATCAAACCGGTTAACATAGCCTTCATGTCATTTTCTTAGTTATTGTGTTAAGACATTTATATTCTACATTTAGAAAGATTCACATGTACCCTTGTAAGATGAACCATAGGTGTGATCCTACCAATCACCCTCCCTCCACCCATCCTCCCCTCCCCTCCCCTCCTTCTCCCCTTTTCCCATATTCTTGGGCTATAATCAGGTTATAGCTTTCATATGAAAGCTATAAATTAGTTTCATAGTAGGGCTGAGTACATTGGATACTGTTTCTTCCATTCTTGGGATACTTTGCTAAGAAGAATATTTTCCACCTCCATTCATGTAAACATGAAGGAGGTAAAGTCTCCATCTTTCTTTAAGGCTGCATTATATTCCATGGTGTACATATACCACAATTTATTGATCTATTCATGGGTCAATGAGCACTTGGGCTTCTTCCATGACCTAGAAATTATGAATTGGGCTGCAGTAAACATTCTGGTACAGATATCTTTGTTGTAGTCTTCTGGATATATACCTAGTAGAGGAATTGTAGGATCAAACGGCAGGTCTATTTTTAGTTCTCTAAGTGTTCTCCAAAATTCTTGCCAAAAGGAATGTATTAGTTTGTGTTCCCACCAGTAGTGTAGAAGTGTTCCCTTTTCTCCACATCCATGCCAGCATCTCTGGTTTGGGGATTTTGTGATATGGGCTAATCTTACTGGAGTTAGATGATATCTCAAAGTAGTTTTGATTTGCATTTCTCTGATGAATAAGGATGATGAGCATTTTTTCATATGTCTGTAGGCCTTGAGTCTTTTTCAGAGAAGTTTCTCTTCAAGTCCCTTGCGCACTCTGAGATGGGATCACTTGTTCTTTTCTTGCTAATACATTTGAGTTTTCTATGGATTCTGGTTACTAAACCTTTCTCAGAGAAGTAACCTGCAAATATCTTCTCCCATTCTGAAGGCTGTCTGTTTGCTCTCCTTACTGTGTTCTTGGCTATGCAGAAGCTTTTTAGTTTGATCAGGTCCCAGTAGTGTATTTTTGATGTTGCTTCAATTGCCTAGGGGATCCTCCTCATAAAATTTTTGCCCAGGCCAATTTCTTCAAGTGTTTTCCCTACACTTTCTTCTAGTATTTTTATAGTTTCATGTCTTAAGTTTAAATCTTAAATCCAGCTAAGAAAACTTATAAGAGTTTGTGGTAATAACTTGAGTTCTATTTTTTAAATTTTGGATTAATATAAGGGTCCATACAATTGGGTTATGTTGTTTGCATTTGCTAGGTAGTGTTGTAGTTGAGTCCTTCACCCAGGAGGTGTGCCATTTACCCCTGCATTGTACCCATTAAGTGGGAGCTTACCGAGGTCCCTCCCTCCTGCCCCTCTCCCTGCTACTTGACTCTAACTGTGTTTTTCTCTCTGTGGGTCTGCAGTTGTTTAAAGGTGACAAGGCAAGGCTAGGGTTTGATATAGATGTTCTGGCTGCCGAGTAATGCTGACTCTTTAAGTCAAAGTGGACATGTCCTGAGCTATAGAGCTTTCATTGCAAAGAAATTGGACCAAATTATCTGGAGCATCAGTAATGTCCTCCATCTAAATTTAGATTAGGGACATTTATTCAAACTTCCTGGAGAACTGTGACTTTCCTGGAACTACCTTAACTATACCCTGCTCCTTGCCCATTTCTGGAAGAATAAGCAACTAAGTTTACGCTATTTAACTCTGAATCTTGTTATTTAAACTTAATTCTTAAATTATGCTTCACTCTACACTTTTGTCTTGACATGGGAGGTTTTGTTATTACTTCCAAAATGAATAATGCAAAAGTAAATTGGCAACAACAACCAAAAAAAAATGCAGAAAAAGGCATTAGATTTAATCAGTAGTTTTTGCCTCACTAGATGAAATTATCGTGCAGATGGATTAACTAAAAATCCTAGCACAAAAATTGAGAATTAAGTTATAGCTTGTAAGTGTAGAGGCTCCTTAGAGATTGCTAACCATGTTTTAGAAGTACTAGCCCTGTATGGCTGGCTGTATATTGGGAAGTTGTTTACCATGTACCATCACCTTGGTTACCCCATGGGAGTTAAGATTATAGCTCATTAAAAGCATAGATTCAGTCAGATGTAATCACCTACCTGATAAGGATTGAAACGAGGAATACCTATAATACCGTGTTTCCCCGAAAATAAGACCTACCCAAAAAATAAGCCCTAGCAGGATTTCTATGCATTTGTTAAATATAAGCCCTACCCTGGTAATAAGACCTCGTGATGGGTGTGGCTATGCAGATAGGCATAGATATGCAGATAGGCTGCATAGCCACACATGCATTTCAGTGCAGAACAGTAAAGAAGACTGGAATCCCCCCTGAAAATAAGCCCTAGTGTGTCTTCTTGAGAAAAAATAAATATAAGACAGTGTCTTATTTTCAGGGCTACACGTTAACTGGCAATCCTTTAGAGTATTTCTACTTTTTGGTAAACTTTTAGAACTTGACTTTTTCCCATTAACATTTAATTAGACCAAATCCTGTATAAGATTGTTTTTTGTTTTATTTGTCATATGAGTTGTTCTTACAATGTTGTCAGTATTAATGTTATTGACTGTGAATGTGATATGCCGATATTTTGAAGGAAGTGGGAAGTTAGTCCAGTGAGTTTGGCTCGTGAAAAGTTTTCTAAATATTTGGTAATCATGGCTGTGACCTACTTCACATTACTTTTTATTCCTTCACACTACCATACCTGTTACAGATTTCACAAAATTTAAAATATGGGGGGAATTTATTGCCCTAGCATATATTTATTGGATGTTTACCAAGGTTAAGGAATTTTACTATTTGGAACATGTAAAATGGAGTGAAGTGTTCCATGCAGGCCTCTCGTATCTGTAGAATAGGTAGGGCATGTACCGAGTGTGAAGCTGAGTGTGCCAAGGGCTGGTGGTGTGCGCAGGAGGCAGGAGGAAAGGGGGGGGGTGCCAACATCCCATGACAGGAAGGCAGTCACTTCACAAGCACCAGGTGAGGGGGGTGTTAGGATGGTCCAGTAAGTCAGGCAGCTCAGTGTCCTGTCCAGATAGTGCCCACAATGGCTCCCTCGAGGAGGTCTCTAGTGGACAGTGAAGGCTCTGTGCTAGACCTGCCCAGCGTAGCAACTTCTTTCCACAGCAGGTTGCATCAGGTTGAAACAGACATCACCCCTGTCTTTTCAATGATACAAAGGGAGGTGTTCTGCAGAAGAGGTGATTCTGGGAGTCCATGAGTCCATGAATGGATTTCATATGGAACTGCTTTAGACTAATTCTTTATTCATTTTCTAAACTAGAACTAATGAAGTTCAACATAAGAAAAAATGACTTCAAATAACTTCTCTCTCCTTACTGTGTAAAATGAACCTGTGGACATAATACTGAATTTGTTCTTTTCACATGTATTTGCTATGTACCCGGCTCATAGAATCGGGTACATTCCAGCAACTGTGGTCCACCACTGACTGAAGGCCCACCAGCAAGAAATAGGATCACAAGAATTCTGGCAAATGATGAGGCGTGAGATTCTCTGTAACCCCACAGTTCTCGCCTCCCAGATCCCCACCACAGCCTCAGAGACTGGCCATGGATCTAATTCGTAGTGGACTCGTAGGGGCGAACCAGGACTGAGGGTTGTCCCTAAGAGCCCAGGGCAGGGGGAAGCAAGGGTACATGGCAGGTGGTTTCCTGCCATGGAAAATGGAGCTCACAGTGCTGACCTTCTTGGTACTTAAGAAGCAAGGCCAAGACTATAGTCAGAGGAGGCAAGAGGAAGGGGCTGAGTGTCCTAAGTGGCAGGTGAGGTGGCAGGGGAGGAATTGGATAAAGGCTGGGATGGACAATTCATGCCAGGGACTCTCTCCCCAGACCCTGGTTCTGTGGGGTTGGGGACAAGTCAGCCATTCAAAGGTGACAGACTGTGCTGGATACTTTCCTACCCTTAGATGTTATTCTTAGGGAGATATCATGTCTTTATGGGGAATTTGAGGGAAGAGTTCTTATAAGAAATAGCATTCCAACTGGACTTTGACTGTATGGTCAGATTTCTAAGGTGGTGGTGGGAGAGAATGGGATGATCACTGTCCAGGCACATGTTAGGAATGACCCACTTGCTGCTGGAAATGGGCATGCTCGAAAGGAGGGAAACCTTGTTGGAGCTGGAGAGAAGCCTTCTAGCAGCGCAGAGGACCACAGCCCATCTCTGTCCTCCCTCCTGCATGTCACATTCAAACCTGCCTCTCTCCCCTCCCTGCTCTCGAGCCAATATTGTTCTATATTAGTATAATTAAGAACAAGCTGTTGTACTTATGAGTGTGACAGAGAGTCTCCTTTGTAAGCCTCGTTTGTAATCTATATCCCTGGTAGGAAGAGAGAGAGGTGGCTAGACACCAGTGTGTGTTATTTTATTCTGTGCCATCCACCCTGGTAGCTCTTACCCAAATGTGGCTATTTAAATTTAAGTTACTTGCCAGATGCGGTGGCTCATGACTTTAATCCTAACCCTTGGGAGGCCAAGGCAGGTGTATTGCCTGAGCTTATGGGTTTGAGACCAGCCTGAGCAAGAGCGAGACCCCATCTCTAAAATATAGCCAGGCATTGTGGTGGGCACCTATAGTCCTAGGTACTTGGGAGGCTGAGGCAAGAGAATCACTTGAGTCTAAGAGTTTGAGGTTGCTGTGAGCTATAATGCTACAGTACTTTACTGAGGGTGACAAAGTGAGACTCTGTCTCAAAAAAAAAAAAAAAAGTTACTTATTAAAACAAAAAGAAGAAAGAATTTCTAGCCAAGTTCCAGATTCTCAGTAGCCACGTGTACCAAGTGGCTGCGTCAAGTGGGTGAGTATACAGGCTGGTGCAGGGGTAGGGCAGCCTGGTCCTCACGGAGCCCCCTGCGGGCAGCACTGCCCTCCTTACCTCGCAGTGTGTCAATATGTGATAAATGCCATTTTAAACCAGTGATGTACCTGCTGTCTGGCTCTTTTATAGTATAGTGATACTGAACATTATTTTGCCAAGGTATGAAATATGTTAAATCTTATTCCCCCCCACCCTGAAGACAAATTATTCAGGCAGTTAAATTCTCTCTGATGATCAGTAATGGAAATGTCTGAGGTCAAGGAGAAGTTCCATCAGAGTCAGAATGACTTTGCCAGAGTGTCTGTCTTATTAAAACACTGTCTTCAGGCCTTAAGCCCATTATTTAAAATACACAAAAGAAAATGATAACTGTAAAGATTATGCTGGTTTCTCAAAAAGCCAAAGCAAATAGTACATATTCTTTTTAAACTTGGGCTTTACTAGATGTGTTGTGAATATTGTTAACGCTTTCAGCAATTTTTTGGACTAAGGAAAGAATATAAAAGAGCAGAACCGACTGAGGTTATATTAATGAGGTAAAGTGCAAAGGAAAAATAGACAGAATTATAATACTAAGGAGTGGTAGGAACCCAAGGGCACAAGCAGTTCACACTTGCAAAGTGCCCTGAACTCATTGCACTTTCAACCCTCTTGAACTCAGGGGATTGGGGGGGGGGGTGGTACTTCTGACTGAAATTAATATATTTTACTTGTGAAATTATTACATTGGTAGACTAACCCTCCTGGCACATGATAAAATAATTATAGCAGTTTGTTGATGGTTTGGGGGGTTATAGAGAACTTAATTGTCAGCAAACTCTCCAGGATTGTTTGATAAAGCCAGCTTTATAAACTTTAACAGTTCAGCTTACTATAGATCAGGCCCTACTCAGTGGGTTGTCTCTTTCCTCTAATTAATTTTTCCAAATGTTATTTTTCTAAAAAATAATTTCACAAGCTATGGTATAGAAGGAAGGCTTCTGTGGGCAGATAAAGTTTGGGCTGTGCTATGCCGCTTACTTCCCTTCTCAGCGAGTCACACAGTTCCATGAAGTACCGTGGTCAGCGGACTTGGGTGTCTTGGCTTCACTTAGCTCTGGTTAAATGGTTTGGCCAGAAAACTCCCAATTTTGGCTTTACACCTGTTAACAACTCACAAACCTCTGTAGTGTTCTGTAAAAGGCACTTAAAAGTATACTTGATTAGTCTATAAATAGAACTACTGAAATTAACAAATCACCTAAAACACTCCTTGGATTTATATGAAAAAAAGTCCTTATTTTTCAGGTGTCAAAGGACTTAGTGGTGAAGTAACATGATGTCTGTAACTTGTAAGGGCTTCAGCCAAAAGCATATATATGTGTAGTATGTACATGTGTGTACACAGAGACACACAAAGGCACACACGGAGGGTACGCCCCAATGCGGCAGATGTTCATGGTGATGAATTACAGTGATGGGGAAGATTTGTGCAATTTTTAAAATAGTTGCCTAGATCTTAAAACTTAGATAAAAGAAGAAAAATCTCAAAAACTCGAAGGTAAGCTTCTTTGAGTATGTTGCACAATGAAGACTGCCAACAAGGATTGGTTAGGAGAGAAAAAGGATTTTATGATCCAAAATGAAGTGAAAGAGGGAGATTTCATATTATTGACTAGGGATAGCTATTTATGTGAAGAAGTTTTAGGTCATCCTTAAATTTGTCTTTTCTTTTTCTCATTTCTTTTTTCTTTCTCTTTCTTTCTTTCTTTCTTTTTTTTTTTTTTTTTGAGACAGAGTCTCACTATGTTGTCCTCAGTAGAGTACTTGACATCACAGCTCATAGCAAACTCAAACTTTTGGGTTTAAGCGATTCTCTTGCTTCAGCCTCCCAAGTAGCTGGAACTACAGGCAACTACATCAATGCCCATATTTTTTTGTTGCAGTTGTTTAGCTGGCCCAGGCTGGCTTCAAACCCGCCGCCCTCAGTGTATGTGGCTGGCACTATAACCATTGTGCTACGGGCGCTGAGCCTGCTTGACATTTCTTAAGGAGTTATGAGTCCATCATATTCAAGAGTTTTTCCCTTAGACCCTTCAGTCAGGCCAATAGGAACAGTGCCCAGAAGACTGTCAGGGCAGTTATATTATTTCTTCTTATTCCTGTCCAGGCCACAGCATGACACAGAGAAGCTTGCCAACTTTTAATTGTGTTATGTAGCCAAATAAGTAGAAAGCCTTTCTGAAAGGGGCTCACAAGATTTACCTGAAGCCCCAGCTGCTTGACCAAGTGGAGCCAACAGCTTGAAATGTGCTACAGCCAGGACTGGCCTGACCTTGATCTTCCTTAGACTGGCTATTAATCCCCAACTTGCAGCTGGCTCGGGGAAGCAATGTGTAATAGATTGCATGTCATCTCATATGCTTCTAGGGCACAGACATTGGCATGCAGTATTTTCAGAATAACTTCTCAAGGACTAAAGTGAAGGTTGTACCATTCAAAGGTAGAAGGGTTTCCCGGTCTTCAAATTCTGCCTTGATATATCATTAGCTGAAACAATATTGCAAACATCCCTATTGCCCTAAGGGAGAGAGAGGAGTCATTTAGTTTCCTGCTGTTTCAGAGATGCTTCTTCTAATATTGCAAAATTGTCGCTAATATGCTCTTTCAACAATGCCAGTGTCTTTGTAACCCTGACTCCCCTTGGAAAGCTTTTGCTTTTCTTTTTTTCCTTCCTTTTTATTGTTTAACCTTTACAGTAGGTTATAAAAATTGTGAAATTGAATTTGTTCATGTTGCTGATAAAGGTTTTAACAGTAAAGGTGCCCACCTCCTGCACTAAGCGCTTCTTAGTACACATTGCAATTGTGACAGTTCTTGTGATCTTTTGATAGTCTGTCAGTTACTATGTTTCAGATATTTGTATAACATTAATCCATGCTTCCTTGTTGTGTTTATATTTTACTTAAACCTAAAGAATATATGCTATGTGATTAGTATGTTTGCTACACATAATGCGATCTGCGTACACTTGAGTATCTTGTATATTCAGGAGTTAAGGCTACAAAGAGATGCCAGTAAGTAATAGTTTTACATCACTATAAACATATATTTATATTTTGTCTCTTCTTTCACTCTGGGGCTAATATTTAGAGATTAACAATTATAATATATATTGCAAATAAAGGATAAAACTTGACATCTTTATTATGCTTCACATCTTACCAACTATTGTGACCTATAAAATTAGCAAGGTGGCCAAACAAATGATGATCCACTAAGTTTACAAAGGCTCTTTTGGCAAATTACTGAAACATAAGGAGCTGCATAAGATGTTAGATCTCCCATTTTCTCATTCTTCTTTGTGCTAACAGACCATGTGCATTTGACAGGCTGAAGTTTTCATTCATAATAATAAAAAATACTTAATACTGTGTATCCTTGAAAATAAGACCGTCCCAAAAAATAAGCCCTAGCAGAATTTCTATGCATTTTTTAAATATAAGCCCTACCCTGATAATAAGACCTAGTGATGGGCATGGCTATACAGCATATCTGCATGGCGTAGTCACGCCATGCATTTCGGTGCAGAGAAGAAGCTATCCCCTGAAAAAAAGCCCTAGTGTGTCTTCTTGAGAAAAAATAAATATAAGACAGTGTCTTATTTTTGGTGAAACACAGTACTCATTGCTAGAAGCATCTGATGATAATAGTAAAGTTTTAAGCAAACTTTTCTGCCATGACCTGTTCTATTACCCTTACTTAGAAAGGTAAAGATTAAAACAAAGAACTATTTAGTAATGTTAGAAACTTAGAAATTCAGAAAGGTGGTTATATTACTGCTAAGAGCTTCTGAATAAAGTTAGTTCTTTGCAGACATGGAAATGTGAGATCATTCAAAAATACTCCTCTAATTTACTGAGTAGCAAACACCAGCCCTGTGTGGTGACATTTGAGTCATTTGAGTAATCTGAGATCTTGAATTACTGAATTGATATTTTTGTTCATTTTTTTCCTCTGGAAAATGTATTATTTGAATGATATTTGTCTCAAGAGACTATCAATGAAATTCAAAGCTCCACTTGTGCACATGGCTGCTGGGCCTGTTACACTCCTCTGGGATAGGGGTCTTGTCTCATTCTGCGTGTGAACGTGTGTTGGAAAGTCATCCCTGGAAACCCAGCGAACTGTGATTGTATTGTTCACATCATGAGGAATGGGCTGGTTTATCTCTGTGGATAAGATTTTAAAAGGAAAAATGTTTGAGTCTTGAAAACTGTGTATGGAGCATGAAATAGAATTCAGGAGCAGTGGTCTCTAAATTTCCAATAGCCTCTAAATTTCTTGTCCTCTTTTAAAAGTTCAGCAGCAGAGAGTGTGTTTGATTTCACTGCTACAAACACACTTGGCCGGTGCACTTGGCAGCAGTTTGCTTACTTTGCTGAGTAAGTTGCAGGGCTGTTGGCATGGAAAAGAAAAAAGTTCACTCTTTTGAGCATAAAACTAGATTTTCTAAATTCAATTGTTGCATTCTCATTAGAATACTTATTCCATTAATGTTTCAAAATGTCTGAAGAGTTAGTTTAAAAATTTGCCTCTAAGAAGTTTGTAAAGAGAGTTTCTTGCCTGCATTTGGACTCCGTATTAATTGGCTACTTCTGCTTGCCCCCTGCAGGCAGACCAGTCTACAACAGCTTTTATGTTTACTGCAAAGGCCCCTGCCATAGAGTACAGCCAGGAAAACTCAGGGTCCAGTGCAACACCTGCAAACAAGCAACGCTCACCTTGGCCCAGGTAAGGGAACGCAGCGTCAGCATGAGACTGCCGAGAAACACCCAGGGTGGGCTCGCGGAGGGGCCGATGGAGCTCCTAATCATATATTACCCATTGCTGGGAATGGAAGGCTTCTTCTCTGCGGGGATGGCTCATGATACTGAAGTTTCATTTGAAAACTGCACCTTCGTCTTTGGATTTCTTTCTCCTTTGTAAAAATTTAGGTAGTGCAGCGTCATTCCCTCATTTTTTAAAAACAGGCCTACTGAAGGGAAGTATAGTGACTGCTTTGATAACAACAATAAAAAAAGAAAAACAAAAGAAAAGTCAGGCTTTTGTGGAGGATATTTTAGAAGGAGCCTTCCAGGCCCCTGGAAGCATCCTGTGCCTTGATCTGTGTGACGGCAGCATGGATGGTTACGTATTCAGACATCAGCATTCATTGGCTTGTCATTTAAGATTGGTGTGCTTACAGTTGCTTAACATAAGTGACCCCTCAATTTTATTGATTGATTGAATTAAATTTATTATTTTACAAAATTATTGTGGGTACATAATAATTGTATATCTTGATAGGTGTTTTGGTACAGGCATGAAGTCTGAGCTGATCAAACCTCAGTAACTGAGGTGCCCATTACCGCTGGCTGTTAAAGTGGGGATGGTTAATGGGGATGGTTAGATCATTAGAATGAACACTATTTGATAGCACAAGTGTAACTATAATCACCAGTAAGTTGGGGTAAACTTTAAACTATCTCTCAGTTTAAAAAAGTGAAAAAGAGGTTTGTGGATTAGCAGACAGTATGCCTGCAAAGCCAAGGTCAGCCCTGAGTCTGCTGTGGTCTGAGTCTGCTGTGATCTGAGTCTGCTGTGATCTGCTGCTGATTCTTATACAGTCATCCAACTAAGAGTGGTCTTTACATTTTTAAATGGACGAGAAAACCAAAAGATGAATAATATTGCATAACCTGTGAACATGGTGTGAAATGTGGACTCCGTGTCCATAAGTGACGTGTTGCTGGAACCCGCCCCACCCTCTTCTGTACATGTTGCCTGTGGCTGCTTTCAGGCTGTGAAGGCAGAGGCCAGCGGCTGCACGGACTGGATGGTTCACAAAGCCTGAAGTATTTACTCTCTGGTCCTTTGGAGGGACAGTCTGCTAACTCCTGGCATAAAGCATAGAAACAGTCAGTTCCTGGCCCCAGTGTGCTGGCTGTGCAGGATTTGGCTGGATGTCTGTGGATGTGGCCATGGATGGGGTGTGGAGAGCATCAGGTTGGCACAGATGTGAGGGCACAGACAAGGAGACCTAGGGACAGAGCCCTGGGGGTGGGTCAAGGGCTCCGTATGATCATTCCAGAGGTGGCTGGAGCATTCAGAGTCTGCCTGCAGGCAAGGGAGGACTAATGCAGAGTCATACAGGGGACGTATAAAATGCTGTTTCAGAACCAGGAGTCCTGTCCAGTTTTGCCATTAGTATTGGAGCTGGTGATAGAGCGAAGGTGAAAAGGCTAGTCAGAAATCGTTCACATGCTGAACTCCACATAGGTGAGGAGCAGAGAGGGCCTGGGTGCGGGTGGCAGCCCTGCAGAATGGAACATCGTGAAAGATCTCGGAGGGTGCCTCTAATGAAGGAGCAAACAGGGGTCTGTTGGCTCAGCCTGAGACAGTGGCAGCATTACTAAGAGCTGTGATTCAATATTTATTTTTTTTATACATTATTTTTTAAAATTTCAAATTAAGAGGGTACAAATTTTAGGTTACATTGTTCTTACTTCCAAGGTGAAGTTCAAGTTGTAGGTGAGCCCTGCATCACCCAGGGGTATGCAGAACACTCTCACAGTATGCACACTGGGTGGGATCCCACCAGTCATCCTCCCTCCTCCCGCCTTGGCTCTTCCTTCTCTCCCCTCCCCCTTGCAAGACTAGATTTGTCTTTTATCATTCGTGTGGGTGTGTAATTGTTTATATATTAGTTTCATATTAGTATTGAGTACATTGGATTTTTTTTTCCATTCTTAAGATACTTTACTAAGAAGAATGTGTTTCAACTCCATCCACACAAACACAAAAGATGTAAAATCTCCATCTTTTTTAAGGCTAAATAGTACTCCATGGTATACATATGCCACAGTTTATTAATCCATTCATGTGTTGATTGGCACTTGGGTTGCTTCCATGACTTGGCAATTATGATTTGGGCTTCAATAAACATTCAGGTACAAATATTTTTGTGGTAAAATTATTTTTGTTCTTCTGGGTAGATACCTAGTAATGGAATTGTAGGATCAAATAGAAGGTTGACTTTTAGTTCTTTAGGAATTCTCTATACTTATTTCCATAGATGTTGTATTGGTTTGCAATCCCCCCAGCAGTGTAGAAGTGTTCCCTTCTCTCCACATCCACGCCAGCATCTGCAGATTTGGGACTCTGTGATGTGGGCTAATCTTACTGGAATGAGGTGGTATCTCAGAGTGGTTTTGATTTACATTTCTCAGATTCAACATTTCACTGTGACACAACATTTCATCTGTATAGGGAAAGCCAGACAGTTCATCCTAACCAGTTTGGGTGGATGCTTTGAGGGGGGGGCACCAATGGGCAGGGCAGAGATTTTGCCTGGTGAGCTTTGCCCAGTCTCCACCCGCTCCTCTCTTCTGCCTTTTCCCACACCCGGTGCAGCCTCTTCTATCCTGATCTGTACTCAGGTTCCGGCTGCTTAGGTGATGGATCTGACCTATTTATACCAACTTCCTATGTCCTCAGTAGAAACAGCAGTAACACATTATTATTGAATTCCAAGTAAATTCTTTTCAGACATTACCTCATTTAATTATTTCATAACAATCTGAGTTGAGCAGT
This sequence comes from Otolemur garnettii, assembly GCF_000181295.1. Classification (NCBI taxonomy): domain Eukaryota; kingdom Metazoa; phylum Chordata; class Mammalia; order Primates; family Galagidae; genus Otolemur; species Otolemur garnettii. The sequence continues at coordinate 5,875,630 of NW_003852451.1, forward strand.
ATTGGTAGCCCTATATTGGATTTGAGAAAAATGTGGCTTAATGAGATTAGGCATTTGCCTAAGAACACAGAAACTTATGAACGTGGACTTAGGGTTTGAACCTAGACTTCTAGCCTAAACTTTTATGCTCTACAGTTTTTTACCCTTTTCACTACACACATATATGTACAATAAGGGTCACATATGCAGATGTCCACAGTGATCAAACAGGTGATAAAATATTAGGTCAGATGGAGGCAGTAAGGGCCGGGGAGAACTGGGGTTGAAGGGGGAGGCTAAGCCAGGTATAGAAGTAGCTTCAGCCAGTGGTTGCCAAGTGGTAAGTGGAGACTTATTGTGGCTGGAACTTTTTTGTTTTTTGATTAAGAGAAATCATAAATCTGGAATTTTATATGAAATTTCTCACTTAAAAATGTGTACTTTGGAGGAAAATATGGGGGGAGGGGAGAAAAACGACATGCAGCATCTGTCTAAATGCACCAGATCAAAGTGGAGTGTTACTGGGACTGAATAGGAAATTAATGTCAGGTGTTTGGCAGAATTTGGTGTGTGACTCTGGAGCTGGTCTGCCCCTTTAGAATCTGACTTCCCCGTTTCCTACCTAAGTCAACTTGGGGATATCTGTTCACTGGTATAATAGTATATGTTTTTTAGTTGTTGTGAAGATTGGTTCATGCACGAAGAGTACTTAGATCAGTAATTCCAACATCAATACTTAGAAATGTTAAATGCTTTATTATGGTTATTCCTTTTATTATTATTTGTATATATGTGTGTGTGTGAGAATTAATTAATTATAATATACATACATGTTGTCTGTACTTCAGCATGAAATCAGTCCAGGCTTTGGCTGATTCCTTCCAGAGAAGCCAAAGTCCCCCTGCCTCCACTCTGGCCATTAAGAGGCTCCGTTGTCCCCATGTCAACATAGTGCTCTGTGATGAGGTCCCACCTCCCTGGTCACCCAGGCTGGCACCTTCTCGGGATGACATGGTTGATCCATCCAGGGGTCCCGGCTCCACTCATGTGACACCTGGGATTCTGTCATCTCCCAGAACTGCTCCAACTTGGATATTTAAATTCCAACTTTTCATTCCCCCTGTACCATTTCTGCTCCTCATAGCACTGACCATGATCTTCAGTTTTTCTGAGGCTATCTGGCTTCTCCTGTCACTGTTTTCTACCCTGGAGACCCAAGCTCCAGCCACAGTGTCTCAGTCGGCACTGCCTCTGCTTCACATCCCACAAATGCCCGTTCTCTTGTCTAAGAGTCTGTAAGCCTGGGAAGGTCCGATAACTCGTCAGTTTGGGTGTCCAGCTTATTTTTAACACCTCATACAGAACCTAGCCCAAAGAAGGACACCAATCCAATAATGTTGATTGGATGCCTCTGGATTGGAATCTTCCTAGGTTGAGTCCATAATCCCACAGCCTTTAGAAATTCTATCTGGCATTTTATAATTATATTGAGCATAGCAATTAGCACATTTTTGTTATAATTTATTGATTTTTTCGTACATTTATTTTCTTCTATTTGTATTTTTCTCTAATTTTCATGATAGACCTGCAAAGTAGATATTGTTATTCTGTGTTTTTAACAAAGAGTTTCCATGAGGTTAAGTAATGAGTCCAAAATTACTCAGTTAATAGATATTGAAGCCAAGAGTAAAAAATCTTCTCTCTATTTTTCCAAAGCCCTGGCCATTTCCAGAATATAGTGCTTACTGTACAAATCTGGCAATCAATGTCCTGGTATCTAACTACTTCCCTTGTCCTTAAAATATCACTCAAAAATACTCTTGGAAAAAATACACTTGAGACCTTAGGGACCAATGAAGTAAACGATAATTAAAAGATAATTTATTTAATCCATAATTTAGTACAGTTATTAGACGTAGCATAACTAGTACACAGCAGATGAGACGATGAGGCATTTCAATTTTTTTTATTAATAGCAAAAATCTGCATGCTTAGAGCCATGATGTCTCTATGGAGTGGCTGGCTGGCCCCTGCTGGAGCCTGCAAGTCCTGGCTGGGCAACCCTAGGCAGGGGCTCAATTTTGCCAAAGGGAACAATTTCTGTGCAGAGAACAGGTAACCCTGGAGTTTCATTTCCTAGAGATTTGTAAAACAATTAATAACTTACATAATTTTCTCTGATTAGGGAAAAATGACAATATGAGCTCTTGTGTGACGGACCAGGTTTCCTGGAGCAGCACACAATTCATCTGAATTTCACAAGGAGATTTGTATATATAAGGCAAAAACTTGGATCTATTTAGCCACCAGGGTTAAGGGTTATTTATTCATTCATTTATGTATCTATTTTTTAAGACAGAGTCTCACTTTGTTGCATTCAGTAGAGTGCTATGGCTTCACAGCTCACAGCAACCTCAAACTTTTGGGCTCAAGTGATTCTCTTGCCTCAGCCCCCCGAGTAGCTGGGACTATAGGCGCCCGCCACAACGCCTGGCTATTTTTTAGAGATGGGGGTTCTCGTGCTTGCTCAGGCTGGTCTTGAACCCGTGAGCTCAGATGATCCACCCGCCTTGATCTCCCAGAGTGCTGGGATTACAGGTATGAGCCACCGCACTGGTGGCTCATTACAGTTCACACTGAGTATGATCCTCAGAAGAAGGACGTGCATCCCTCTTTGTCCTGGTGTTAACACAGGGAACTGAGGCCCCAAGTTTTGCCCTAACCTTGGGAGGAAGTTGAGAATCATGACATTCAGACACCACATTTTCTTCCATTTCCAAATCAAAAAATCCTGTTTTTCTCATGGTGACCTTGACCAGGGTTTTGACTAGACCAAAACACTGTTTAAAACTTATTCACTGTAAACACATGAATAAGTACTGGAAACAGTGACCCCTGGCTGACTGAGAAAACACGGCAAGCATCCGGTCCCCAGCTGGCCGTTCAAAGATCATCCGCTGAGGTCTGTGCAGAAATGAGGCAGGGTCAGACACAGAAGGGAGGTGCTTTTGTCGGTGCTCACGAGTCTCTGTGCTCCTGAACAATGAAATCGATCCTTTAAAATGGCCCATGTCACTGTTTCCCTTAAAGATTTCCCTAGCACCTAAGATTTTATTTATTCATATAAATAAAATGGCTGTGTGGGACTGTGTGACTTGTTAACTTTTGGACTGGCCTGATGAGTTTTGTTGAACTAGATGCTGTTGACAAGCATCCGACGCCAGGAACAGGTCTGGGAGTGCCGCCCCCTCTGCCCAGCAGGCTTCTTCTCACTGAGTGCTGACCCTGCTCACTCCTCATTGTGGCTGAGTGTCCTGTCCCTTCCTCTGTCACCGCCTGGTCACAGCCCACATGCTAAGTGACTGGTACTTCCTCGAGAAGGAAGAAACTGGCTAGTTTTTGGTTCTTTTAAAACAGAAGATAAGCTTACGTACTTTTAGGTGAAAGGATATTTTTAGAGTGAAATGATTTATTGACTGTAATAATAATTGGAGGATGGAAAGGACATGGAAATGGGCTGAGAGCACAGACAACATTTCGTCTGGGAATGTTTTCCTGGGAGCAGAGTCCCCTAGGACAGTTCCAATTAAGTTTACGAATTGTTAATCCCTCCAGCACAACTCTAAGTAACCAGGTTACCCGCCATTTACATCTTTTTGTTTGCACTCAATTTATTAGGCCAAAAATGAATTCGAAGCCAGGAGATTACTAGAGCCAAGAACTTTGGATGATTTTTCCCTCTACAATCACCATAATTACTTTATCTCAAAAAGAACTTCATCTTTGCCACTCTAATGAGATACTCTGCCATGGAACAGCATTAAAGCTAAAAGGTTTCTGATGAGAAATAGTGCAATAAATAGAATAAGATGTAAAGTGCCTGGCGTGATAGATTTTGTTTAAAATTGGTTTATAGATTAGGGACAATTTATGGGAGGAAGTTTATTAAGAGTTATGGGCTATATGTATAATTATTCCTAAACTTAATATTTGTTATGGATTAATTGTTGGTCAGGACTCTACTTACTTCTCTTATTATCAAATACGTTCTCACATCATGTGATAAATTAAAGTCTTAGGATGTATGCAAGTGCATTTTGTAGTTTTACCGTAGGCTATTTTTGCCTGCGTAGCATTATTCCCCTCTTTGCTTCTTGTAGATTGGAATGTCAGGTGCTTCAGAGTTTTTAGAGTGAAATGGAGGAGTCACTACAAGTTATTTTGCATCATTCAGGTTTTTTTGGAAGACACATCTTGGATGTCCAAAGGGTGACGGTGTAAGCAGCAGCTGCATTCTGTTTCGGTTTGTGTTATAATGTCAGGACTGCGGGGAAGCCAGTTGGTGTGTGGAGTCCCTGCAGCTCAAAGCAGAGGGTAGACAGTGAGCAGGACACAAGCAGGGCTGGCCTGTGCCTAGGTGGGCAGCTCCGCATTCATTTCCGCCCCCATCCTGTGTTTTGCCAGGAGATTTCTCTTCACCATGTGAATTTTCCTCCCTCCCATCCCTTGCTGGGGCCCAGCCTCTTCAGTTGTGTGCTGTCACCCCTGACCACACATGGGTCATGGCACACGCCACCTGAGCAGCCAGCCCAGAGGAAACTCACCAAAACCTGGAAAAGAGCCACTCTAAGACAAAAACAGACATAAAAAACACCAACCCTGAAAGTATTGCCATGAAGAATTTTAAGCATTGGTGACATTTTATATTAGTTCATTTTTCTTGACATTTACATATATGTTATACATCGTATGAAAATTCTAAATGTAAAGGGGCTACTTAAGTCACGTTCATCCAGACCATTTCAAGGGTATTGATGGCTGCCAGGATAAGCAATTTAAAATTCTAAGAATTTAAATAAATGTTACTGGTATTATTTTCTTGAAAATCACAATAGTTGGGTGGTGCCTATGGCTCAAAGGAGTAGGAGGCTGGCCCCATATAACGGAGGTGGTGGGTTGTTCGAACCCAACCCTGGCCAAAAGCCACAAAAAATAAAAAAAAAGAAAAAGAAAATCACAATTGTTTTAGATCATTCATGCCTTGGGTGGAAACCTATAAATATCCTTCACCACCAACATCCGCCCCAGTGGCTGTAGATAAATTTTCCAATTTATCATCTAGCTGATTTTGCCAAATTGACCAATTTTCCATGAAATATCAGGGATAATATCATTCAGGAACACTCTATTGTGATGGTATTTTGTGTTTGATTAATGTCAAAGTATTCAATGATACATTCTCTTAGCAGATTTTAAGAACTATTTGGTTTTTTTGAAAACTAAGGAAGTTGAATTCTTGAGCGTGTGTGTTCCTCTATTCTCATGAATACACTTTAAACTTCACAATTTCATTGGGAAGTTTTTCCATTACTTTCTCTCTAATCTTTAATTGTTCTCTGTTTCTCCAGATTATTATTATTTTTTTTATTTCACAACCATTTTCTCTGTTAAAGATTTTTGGACTTAGCAAAATTATCTGCTAATTGGACTGCTTAACTTTTAAGCAGTTATGAAGTCTCCATCTGTACTGAATTGGGTTAGAGCTGAAAACTCCATCTTCCTAAGAGCATTTTAGGAAAGTTCAATTTGTTCTTGTTCCAACTCCCTTCTGCTAGAGCTTGAGGGAGTTGAGGTACCCCGAGGGGCCCAGAAGAGGATCTGAAGAACTCAGCACACCACAGACTTCATTGAACAGTTTATAGTCAAATTTAAAAAAATCTTTGAGCAAACTAATCTATTAGGTAAATCGGCCACTTGATGAGTCAGCTTTTGGTAATTTTTAGCAACCTGCCTAGAACCAGCTCCTACAATGGCCACAGAGCATATACGTATGGGACGCAGCAGTTTCTGTTTACTTGAAGGCGTTTATTTTCAGGGAAACTATGGATTGCTTTAATGGCTCTCGCAGATTCCTACAGTGTTCAGTTGAGGTGCTGGTGGGAGGAGAGCCACAGCTGAGAAGAGGAGGGAGAGGACAGAGTGACTCAGGGGACAGGGAGAGTGAAGAGTTGCCTGAGCAGAGACTGTGAGGGTCCCTGTGGGAACCTTCACCCTGGCCCGGGAGTGAAGCGCAGCAGCACCCTGCATCTGGGGGTCCTGGCTGGGACCGCCGGATTTAGCATGTAAGCAGACAAGGACCACCACGAAGTTGAATTTCACACAAACCTACTTCTTAGGTAAAGTAGGTTCCAGATATTCCACAGAACATAACTATCCTAATTTTTTTTAATTAAACATTTTTTTTTAGAGGGGAGGGAAGAATGGGTGGAAGGAGGGGGATTGGAGGGATCACTTCTGAGGTTTATCTTACAAGGGGACAAGTGAATCTTTCTAAGAGTAGAATGTGAATGTTTTAAAATAATAACTAAGAAAATGACATGAAGGCTATGTTAACCAGTTTGATGGAAGTGTTTCAGATTATGTGTGAAAACTCCACACTGTACTCCAGAAGTGCATTAATGTACATAGTTACCATTCAATAAAAAAAAAAATTATCTGAAATGGAAAATGAATTCAGCATCCGACACTTTATCTGATCAGTGTTGATCAGTGCTTTCCCTCTTTGCTGGGATACTTGTGTAGTGATCATCAGTGCTGAGAGCAGGGAGGCCCCCACGATGGTCTTTCAGCAATGCCACATAGCCACGTTGGAGCTGGGGCTGGGAGGGAAGGCAAGGCTTGCAGATGGGATGGCTGGAGCTGACGGGCGCTGTAGTGGTCCCGTGTGGAACCGTTACGGGGGGAACCTGGGAGATGCCAACATCCCCGTCCACAGCCGTTTGAACCACAATCATACCTCTGCTAGATGGGATTGTTTGCTTCTGGAGAACCGATAGTCATCAGTAAATCAAAGGGGGAACTTCTCATTAGGAAGACAAACCACTAGTTATGTTTGGTTGTGCTATATTACATTAAAATAAACATTTAATATTTTATGAACAAAAAATGAAAATTATAAAGTCACCTATTAAAATAAATGTAAAATTGTTTAGGAAATAAATAGAATGTTGTATATAAGTATAAATTTTTAATGAAATAAGCAAAATGGTATTCAATACAGGCAGTTGTAGCCAGTTCATGATGTTACTTGTCTTTGTCATAGAAATTTTGACTTTGAGAACCTTTGTTCTACACCTAATCTTTTATACTAAAATTTCTTTTGTCATCTGTTATTCACTGGAGTAATTTGAATTAATTAAAGTCTAATGAAGTATTGGTCAGTGTTGACAATTCACTGACTTTTCAGTTTGGCTCACTATTTTCACCCAGGCCACCCTGGCCTTCCCTTGCTTCTTTACATGGGGGGCCCTCTGTAACAGTTAGGGCTTTTTTAAAGTAATGATTTTACTTGCAACTCTTTAAGAAAAAAAGAGAGAGAAAGAAAAATCAATGTTTCAGATGCAGGTTCCTGCGTGCCTGCCTCTAGATGGGACCAAGTCCAGGACCCTGAGGCCTCTGAGGAGACGTGCCCACCAGGCAGTCACCTTGCACTTTGCCATAAATAGAATCTCACTATTTTGTCTTTGATACCCAGTTGTGCTCCTGACCCATGCTGCTAATGTGAAATTCTCAGAATTGTGGGCAGAAAGTTTGAACCATGTTTCTTTGAAAAAGTATGTGTATGTATTTTAAAGGATAAATTATTTATTGCATTACTTCCAAAATATGTGGCTTTATTGTATGTATACTATGAGGAATGAGTACTAGTAAAAATTTATTTAATGTTTATTTATTAAATAATTGATTGAATGCTTACTATAAACCAGGATCTAAGCTCGGAACTTTACCTAAATATCTTATTTGGTTGTTATTATGTTTAAATAGTGCTTTTAAAATTTTGCATATATGTCTCATTATGGCTGTGAGTTACACAGAGCCAATGTTATGTACTTTTCATATAAAAGATATTAAATGTTTTATATAGTCTGTCAGTTAGTAGTGACACATGGTCATTAACTTACTTCACTGGAAATTGGCTGAGCTATCTAGAATTTTATTCATTGTGGTTGTGCAGGATGATGCGTTTAAAACATTTATAAGAGAAATATTTGTTGAAGCTACATAGAATGTTTGACAATATTACAAACTAAAATATTTATAAAGTATAAAGGAAAAGATAAAGTTTTCTAAAGTTTTGTTGGTCCATTTTACATTGCAGTTGCCTGAACCATGCCTAAAATCTGAGTTACTTTGTGTTTGGGTTTGGAGCACTGTCTGTTGACGATGACGGAGCATTCAGGTAGCAGAGGAAAACCCAGAAGGGCGTTGTTGTCTCAGCCACTGCCTGGTCTAGTCCTGATTTACTATCTACCATCCTTCCTGGTCTAGCATGGAGCCTCAAGGCATCAATTCTGCGTGCAGGGCAGGGTGATGGTGGGAAGAGCACTGGTGTCTTTTATTTTTTAAAAAATAATTCTAGAAGCCTCCTAGTTGGCTTTTCCTTGCATTTCGTTGTTTACAACTGGGTCCTATGGACTTTGACGGTTACCAAGGGAGTTGAAAAGCAAGTAGTCGCCCAAAGGGAATAGAATAGCTGTGACTGGCTTAGACCATCCTATTTTATCTCCTAGTTGGAGCTGCTTTGCTTTGTCAATCAAAATTAGAGTTCTGTTACTAAGCAGTGAGGATGAGGTGGACAGCAGGTGGGCGGTGACCAGTGGCTGCTGTGTTTGTAAGTGCACACCGTTGTAGCTCATTTCCATGAGCTCATCAAGTTCACTGTGGAGTGGAAATCATGCTGTTGTGCACTTTATTTGTATCACGAGCCTTCACTAGGGATTTGTCCAACCTTGAAATTGTTTTTGTGTGTGAAATGCCACTTGTATTCAATGGTTGTTTCTATACGTAGATGTAACTCCCAGATTCTCTGCAGGATGAAATTGAAATACTCATATTATTCATTTGACCACTTAGAAGCTTTATCAAGAATCATGGAAATAAAAAACAGATCTTCAGGGCAGTGAGTTAATTTATTTGTTCTTTGCTTAAGAAGTAAATGGCTCAAAAACCTCACTGGGGAAGCGTAAATAGAATTCAGTAGTCTTGTTTCCCTCCAAAGTAGATCCTTTGTCAATGCTTTGTAAAGTAAGTATAAATGTATTACCCAGAGCTAATAACATGTGTGGCACAGGGAAGTCACACTCTTGGAATTGGGCAAGAGGGTGCAGACTAGGGTTGTGATGTGTTTTTTCTTTATTTTACGGACACACGTTCGCTTACGTGGCATCCCGTCTTCTATCTGGGAATATCAAGCTACCTGTGTAGATGTGTCATTAAAGCAGGCTGAGAAACGAGAGGTTAATTGACTTCACTTGGGTCACACAATGGGAAAGAGACCAAACAGAGACTTAAAACTGGGGACCTGAAGCTTAGATTCTTAGTAAAAACACTTATCTTGAGTTACATTAGTTTTCTTACTAAGACTCAGGGAGAGTTGAGACTCACTTAGGAACCTTTTCCTGAAAAGAGTAAAATTAACTGGACCACATTTCCTGAAGTGGGGATTAAGATCTAGGAATTGGATAAGAAGTAAAAAATGGAGATTTCCTTCAGTGAAGAGAAAATGGAAGAGTACTGACGTTCTTGGGCAAGGGAAATCATGAAAATGAAAGGGGAAATGCTTACAGATTATGACTTTGTAAGTGACTAGTTCACCAGCCTCGTTTGTTGTCGGGGATAAGACTGAGGAAGCCACGGCCTCTGGCGTGAGCTCTGCACAGGCTGCTCACATCTCAGAGTCACTGGTTAGTGCAATTGAACAAGCGCTCTCCCAGCTTGTTTCAAATAGTTATACTTCTGTCTAATGTCAGAATCATGGGGACTTTTTGATGTGTTATAAAGATTTCTAAAAAGTATAAACTGGCCTACTGCTTAGGAAGTGACCTACAATTAAAATGGTCGGATACTTTAGAGCTAGCAGCATCAGCTCTGGACAAATAAACTCTCCTCTCCCCATACTCCCTATTTTAAAACCAAGGAGAGCCATGCTGTTGTCTTTGTCTCTGAATAGGAGTTCTTTATTTGAAGTAATTTAGGTAAAGCTCGGTACAAACAAATGTCATGTAACCTGTATGTTATATAATGTCACCATAAATAGATGAACTTAGCATAAACAGATATAGGAAACATAAAATATACAAGTTCACAAAATAAATGGAGTATGACCAAAAATCTAAGAGGCTCTGTTACTTGGGTCCCTCTTTTCTCTGTTCCATTACTAGATCCAGTTCCTTGGGGCAGGGAGCAGACTTCTGTCCTTAGTACAGTGCCTCATACATTCCCACGTTTAAGATGTTCTGTGGAGGGAATGAATGATGGCATCAGTGTCATGTACACCTCAGCTACCCACATCAAGAAGGGAGTGGCTTCAAAGTAACCAGTATAAACTCTCCCCTGTATCAGAGACCTGCTTTAACCGTATCTGCTGGGCGTTGGTCCATCTGACCTCTGCACCTTTATGCACATAACTTCTGTTTCCTCCAGATAGGAGGGCAGGTTCTACCAGAATCAAATCCATAACTTTAAATTTCAAATACAGTCTTAGTTCAATAAATATGCGTCCAGTCTCATGAAAACAACCAACCAAACAAACAAGTAAAAACCTTGTACTCAAGCTAGGCGTGTGTGGGGCTGGCACTTCCCAGGGAACGCAGTGTGGGGAGCATCCTTCTGGAGATGGACTGTGGGAGAGAAACCACACAACAGGAATGAGGGGTGGGGGGTGGTCAGACTTCTGGAGGGGTGCTGGGGTAAAGGGCCATCCATTGGAGAGGTGGGCGGCATTCTTCTGGCTGATGTTGTCGTGGGATGTATTTAAGCTCTCGGGAGCAGGCTGGTGAGAAAAACAGACTTTATCACATTGGCCCCCGCTTAGGTTGCTTGGAGGCCACCGTGGAAATTTCATCTTCACCCCCAAGGATAAGCTCATGTATCTCCTCCGCGATCGTTTCTCTCAGGTCCCTGTTTTCCCCTGGCTCTCCAGCCAGATCTTCTCTGTCGGAGGCTTCTCAGCCTTCCCAGAAGTCCTCTTCGGCAGAATATATAATAATTTTAGTGCAACTTTTCTCATTTTCTGTGGGGAACTCTCAAACATCTTTTTTTTTTTTTTTTTAAAACAAACTCTAGGATCACAGGTGGGATCCATGGTAACTATACCAAGAAAGAGTGTAGGAAGTGGGACTCAGACCAGACCCACACACAACCATCTCCCTTTAACTTCGGAAGAACCACCTTGAGCTCTCCAAGTCATTTCACTGACGCCCTCTTCTCTTGATTTAAGGAAAAGGGAGATGTACCATTGAAGTGGGGTGTTCTACAAATAAGTCATCTTTATAAATTATCTCTATTTAATCTTCAACAAACAAACCATTAACACAAAATGTTGGTGAAGAGTTTCAAAAATTGTGCATGTTTTGGGCAGGTGTGTGGAAACTCTTTGTGCTTCCTATTCAATTTTACCATGAGCCTAAAACTCCTCAAAAATAATCAAGTATGTTAAAAATTTATATTTTTAAATACGTAAATTTACGTATGGGATCAACGCTTCTTTCAGTTTGTAAGTCATGCTCAGTGCTCCACTGAAGCCTCTTACTTACTATTCCATGACATAAGCTAACCCTGCAGGGCCCTTAGCCATGTGAAGGGCATCTTCACGCAGTCGTGTTATTGATATGATCAGTATGTGAACTGGGTGAGGTAGGCATCCCTGTAGCTGCTTAACACCTGAGAAGACCATGCCAGGTTCACAGAGTGTGAGAGAATTACCACAGGAGCAGCAGGAGGTGACGTGAACTCCACGTGTTTTGGAAAAAATCTGAAGATTTTCTCATTCTGCTGCGTTCCCTCTTCTCTTAGCAGGGAGCTGAATATCTTTAGTTGGCACATCATTATTTTTAACACTACTTGCTCCGAAGATCCCCTAAGGCATTTAAAATATTTTAAACGTGCAGGATCACTGTCATTCTTTTCTTCTAAGATGTTCTTATGTTTTCTTTGATTTATGTTTTGGAGGCTCCATCTTCATGGAGGCCCTGGACGCCGCTGACACATTCTTTGGTAAATGTCATGTTATAAATGTTCCAGCCATCTATTAAAGTCCACCTCGTGGAATCAAGGTAATAAGAGCTGAAAATTAGCTGGAATGTGCACCCTGATGCCACAGAGCTGCTGTCATTTAGACTAAGCTATTACTCACCAGTGAGAGGAAAAAGACTTTCAAATCTCTTATAATGAAGGTTGCAGAGCACACTGGAGTTCGACTCTCTCAACCTGAACTCTCGTCCTCCCTACTGGTTTTGTAGACAACAGGAATGTTAGGTCACTGCAGTTTTAATTTGCAGTGGTGTGTTGGCCATGCATGTATGTTTCTTTTATTTGGAAAACTATGATTTTGAAGGACCTGTTGTTGGAGGTGGTGTGTTGGTACAAATGTTAGGTTCTATGACTGATTCTAGCTCATCACTTAGCAGAAACAAATGGCAGATTTCCCTGCTACACTTCAAAGCTTAGAGAGCCTTGTTTTCAAACGGCTGTGTATTGTATTGAACTTGGTTAGAAGAAAAAAATCCATAACCCTGGAAAATGTGCCATGGTATAGAATCCAGGTAAAATATGTGCTAAATAATATCACAAATTAGAAAAATATCAATTGATATGTTCAGAAGCTGAGCCCAATAAAAGTTTCACAACGATGTCCATTTTGCCTTTATTGGATGAGATGAAGCTTCATTAAGGTTAGTCAGGACAGAAGACCAAGCTAACAAGGTAGTCAGCAGCATCCTATTTTTGTAATAACAGTATAATGTATGAGAGTTTTGAATAACTCCCTCATTTAGGAGCCAGAAACTAGTACTGTTACAAAATAGAGACAATTGTTTTTCTTCAAGTTTCTCAAAGATTTACAGACATGTGCTTCTCAAGACTGCCCACTCCACTGCAAACATGCAGATGCCTGGTGTTCACGGCAGGTGGGAATCCTTCACCTGCAGCGGGGTCAGGATGGAAGGAGCGTCAGGGAGAGAGCGGCAAGCGGTCAGGATGGAAGGAGCGTCAGGGAGAGAGTGGCAAGCGGTCAGGATGGAAGGAGCGTCAGGGAGAGAGCGGCAAGCTCGGAGAGGGGAATTTCAGAAGTGCCATCAAGAGACAGAAGATGGTGTGTGTGTGTGTGTGTTTATTACTTCACTAGACTGTAATTTCTTGAGAAGTCTCCTGTATAGAGTTAATAAATTTTTGCTTGTTGAATGTTTGATTTGTTTGATGGAAAGACAAATAAAGTACTATAACTTGGTATCTGCATTAATTAGCAAAATTGGTATGGAGTGGTGTCATTCCATATGTGTCCCATATGTTAGCCACTAGCCACATATGACTCTTTAGATTTTAAAGAATTGAAATTAAATAAAATTAAGTAGTCAGTTAGCCCCAGTAACCACACTGCAAGGGCTCAGTAGCCCCATCCCTTTGGTCCCAGAAAATTCTACCAGGCAACACCAGTTTGGGGGATTCTGATTGGCTCAGTGAGATGAGCCTATTTGCCTTCTTAAAATTTTTTAATGTGTTTTTATTAAACCAAGAAGGAAGAAGAATAGTCAAAAAAGAAGAGAGAGCAATGGCTACTTAATTATTGCAGAAAGGGGAACTGGGGTGGAGTGGTACTGGAGAGATTGCAAGCCTTAGCCAAGTTTAAGGTTAATGAGCCCAAGGCCTAGAAATGTGAAGTGGACAGGGCTTGCCTTGGTCCGTGGCCCATAGCGACAGGTGTGAGACTAAGACTGAAGCTGTTTGCTTCATAGTTTATTGCTTTGTCACTTTACTGAATTCCTTCAAAGATGTATACTTTGGCAAGAGAGAATTTTGGAAGCAAAGATTTTTGGTTCTTATAAGACAGAGAGGTTTGAGTCATCCCCAGCCTGTGCTGACACAGTAGGTTGTGGGTAGAAATACAGTGTAGGCAGACGTTCCAGAGGACGTGTGGGACGAGGGCCCCAGGCCTCAGTCCCCATTCACCCCCCACTGCTCAGCACGCCTACAGTGGCTGGGTGGGTAGGCATGTTCGCCAGAATAGACAGAAAACTAGTTTGGGGACATCCCAGTAAAATTCAGTAGTTTAGCAGACATAGGATATTAGCAGAGTTAGAAGGAGATTAGAAATGACCCTCAGGCCCAGACCATCTACCCTGTAGGCTGTAACCATAATTGTTCCTCTTCCATCCCCCAGGGCAGCTTTGTTACCTGCTTAGTTCTGTCTTTGAGAATTGTTCTAGGATTTTGTGCCTCCTCCCTGATCACCTTTTTCATAATCAAAGGACTACCTGCAAGATTGAGTCATGAGAGGATTAACTACTTTTCACTATGTAAACATGCGCCCTAAAATCTTTTTTTTTTTTTTCCTCTGAGACAGAGTCTCACTTGGTTGCCCTTGGTAGAGTGCCATAGTGTCACAGCTCACAGCAACCTCAAACTCTTGGGCTCAAGCTATTCTCTTGTCTCAGCCTCCCAAGTAGCTGAGACTATAGGTGCCCACCACAATACCTGGTTATTTTTAGAGATAAGGTCTTGCTCTTCCTCAGGCTGGTCTCGAATCTGTGATCTCAGGGCAATCCTCCTGCCTCGGCCTCCTAGAGTGCTGGGATTATAGGTGTGAGCCAGGATGCCTTGCCTGTGGCCTAACATTTTAGAAAGCCTTCTGAGAATTTGGCTCAGGGAGGTACCTATCCCCTCAGTACAGGCTGTGCCCTTACCAAGGTGTCTGTGTCTACAGCTTTCAGAAGACTTTTTCATAAGAAACTCTTCATGTTAATTTCTCAGCTCAGCTTCTACCTCTGACCCTATGGTGGAGAAAGCCCCTCCTGGGGAATTCTCAGGCCTCTGTGTTGCGGCTCCTTCCTATCCCCGGCAACAGGAGGGAAGGGACATTTCTTGCACAGAGGAACCCACTTGTAGTCTGTCTGCCAGGACTGTCTCCCTCACCCTCATATCCTCAGGGATGCCAGGCCAGAAGATTGAAGATTGTCACATTGTCTTGACAGCCCAAAGCTAGCTTTGTGTGGCCCGTGTGGGTTCCTTGACAGAGGGGCTGCATGCTGGGTTCAGCAGAAGGCCACCTGGTCTTTCTCCTTAGGGCCTCAGTGGCCTCCTGTGTGTGGGTCCAAGTGTGAAACAGAGTCTCCTGCATCTGACAGCTGAGTGCAGTGCTGTTTCTGGGCAGGAAATTGATCTGGAACCGCACAGTTGTGGAAAATACTGTTTTGTCAATGAAATGCAAATGTATATTACCCCAGTACCCTTGCATTTATAGAAATCCTTTTTTATAATTATTTCTTCAAATCAGCAGAAAAGTGCCAATAGTAACTTGTCAGATATGATGTGGAAGTTGGAAGAAATGACCCAATTAATAACAGGCTGAGGTGAATAATAGGTGAAAAATGTTTTTCACGGGGTTTTAGTTTACTTGGATGTTTGAATGATATAATGGTTATTTAATTGTAGATTAAATTCAAGACATAAACAAATGCATTTTGAATTATAATTATTGAGTCATCTTTAAAAAATAATTCTTGAAATTTACCATTATCAAACCAGTAACTTTGTGATCCTATACAGGAGATGCAAAACCCTCTACTTCTAAAGGATTCTCTAGAGTGGGGTGACTAGTTACCTGAGGTGGGCAGCAGTAACAAGAGTGGCTGGAATTCTGCAAGACAGGAGTCCCCAGGCTGCCTGGGTGGGTGGAGGACGGAACTTTCCCCGTGTCCAGAGGCCAGGGAGTGACATCTGAAAGCTCACAAGGTCATGGCCCTTGCCGCTTCCAGTGGGCAGTGACCTCTCCAGGCAAAGATGGACAGATGAGTAAGGAGGACATACGTGTGACGCTGGGTGCAGGACGGGAACAGACACAAGCTGGCTCCATCTGGCTGCAGCAGAGATTGCCACAGCGTACGACTCTTTTCTCAAGCCTGTCCTTGGGCTAACCATTCTATTTGGTATAATTTAAATAAAGTTCAGGATATAAGTGACTATGTACAAGATCAGGCAATTAAGTTCCAGATCTCAACCTAGAAAAAGTGCTACTACCTCTTTGCTGAGTATCACTTCTGTCACCTTCTAAGTACTCCCCTTGGCCATCTGGTGACTATGGTGATATTTAGCAATGAGGTATGTAGTTCTGTTTCTAGGATGAGTTTGCAAACTTAACTGTCCACCTCATCTATGTTCACAGTATCTGCAAAACCTCTAAGAACTTTCGACAAAGTGAAAATATTTATTTGTGGGGAACATGTTGGTCACTGTAGCAATCTTTTTTATCCTTGTCACTTCCTCAGTGCAGCTCCAAATTCACAGAGAATCACAATCAGGAAAAAACATTTCAAATGTGCCTTTGCAATAAATTTCCCACGTATCACAAAGGCCCCCAGCTGTGGCACGTGATAGATGTTTTTAGGACACAGACTTTACTACACAGGCACGTGCATACAGGCACGCGTGCGCACACACACACACAGCAAGAATATGACAAAAAGCTCTGTCTCCTGCTGAAATTATTCTGTCAAAGGAAAAAAATGGAAGAAGGGGGCAAAAAATAAATGCAAACAGACCAGTCCCACTAGTTCAAGCTACATCTATTTGCCACTTTACTGCGATGACAGTGGAGGAGATGGGCTCTCACCTTGGCACAGACACAAAATCAGTAAACTGAGTCAATGGCAACTGTACAGATGAGCTAAGTGGGCAGGTAGTGATGGATGCTGTCAGGGGACACTTTGGTGGTTGTTGCCAATGTGTAGTAAAGGGTATGACATTCTTATACCCGTATGATCCCCAGCTAGTCAGAGCTCAGACCTGTTCCCTCACCCCCTCTTGTACCACACCTCTTAAAGTAACCGCTGTTCTGGATTCTCTCTCCACGATTCATTTTGTCTAATAAGGGCACTTTTAAAATGGGATCAGAGGCACAGGTGCTCCCTAGAACCCCCCAGCTCTCTGCAGCAGGCCGGGGAAGAAGGACCCTTGGACCGGGTCAGAGGAAAGGAGGAAAGATGGCCGCTGCCAGCAGGAGAGCCACCGTGTGGGAACCAGGTGGGAACCGGCTGTCACAGACAGGTGTGTCCGAGAATCTTCCCAGGTGGACTCCACATGGTTTGGGCTCAGGACCAAGGATGAAAAGCACTTGGGTTCCTGAGGAGTCTGGCCAGCAGAAATACAGGCTCCACGGGAACTTCTACGGTGTCCACCAAGCTGCAAGGCCAATTTCCAGAATGCAGTTAAGACTGGAGAAGAAAGTGTTACACAGCAAAGCTCTGACATCAGAGACTGGGGATGTTACCCTGGATAGGCAAAAATGCACAACAAATCAAACCGAACAACACTGAGTTAGCCCTCCTCCCCTCTGTGGTAATACTGACCACGGAAGGCTTATGGCGGTCCTTATGAACACACAGCGTGTCACATGCAGCCCTGTGGCAGAACAGGCTACGGGTCTACTGATTATAAATGGTCCACTTAGTCTTAAAACAGATAATTTGATGGGGACTGGGGGGCAGTCAGTTACCTCCCAACTTCAAAGGGGTAGCACCGGCCCGTGTGTGCTGGGCTTCCCCAGAATCAGGGCCGAGATCCCCGAGTAGGTGCTCCTAAGCACAGGGGCACAGCTGTTCAGGGGTCGGCTTTTCTCACAGAATTCACCATGTCAGGACAGACTCTTCTGCTAAAATCAGTGTATGAGAAGTAGCATTCTTTTTGCGTGGCCTCTCTGCAGTCAGGGAGTTCACTGTGAACAGGCTCCATCTGACCCCCAGGGAGCGCTGATTTGTGTGCTATTTCCCGGGAGCCTGTAGGAAAGTCCTGCCTGGTGGTCTCACAGGCACTTTTGGATCTTCTTGGGAAAGAGCCCCCACAGCCGTCCGTCAGTGTTAGAGAAAGCCTCCTCAGCCAGAGGAAGGGGGGAAAGGGATCCTAAGGGCATTTCCCTGGGGGTCAGCAGGGTTTCTGAGCTTGGTCAGCATGCCCCCTAGTGTCCTCCCTCCAGCGGCCTGGCCACTCTCAGAGACGGGAAGGGCAGCCCTGACGGTGGCTTTGAGGTCGTGCTGCGGCGTGAGGTAGAGACACCCCTGCAGCTTGATCTGCAACACTTTATTTATTTTTTTAGTTTGGCAGCTGCCACTGAGATTCAAATGTCCCAGTGCAAAGCCTTCTCTGTCATTTGTTTTCTTTATTAAATATACCGCCAAACGTCTGTCTTCTTCGTTGTATTCTCGCCGTAGTTGGAAGGCACAATGAGAATATGCCTTGCTTTCATTTTTGCTTAATTATTTAAAAAGTTCTTTTACATGATGGGCATTAGCAATTTTTCTTTTTTTCCCTGACTAGCACCCATGTAAGCACTAAGTTATTTTGATAGCATATTTTTAAATGAGAAAAATAAGACATAGTTAGACTAATACATTTTAAAAATGAAAGTAGCTTTCAAATTAAATTTTATTTATTTATTTACTTTTTATTTTTATTTTTTTTCAAGACAGAGTCTCAAGCTGTTGCCCTGGGTAGAGTGCGATGGCATCACAGCTCACAGCAACTTCCAGCTCTTGGGCTTAGGCTATTCTCTTGCATCAGCCTCCCAAGTAGCTGGGACTACAGGCGCCTGCCACAATGCCTGGCTACTTTTTGGTTATAGTTGTTGTTTGGCGGCCTGGGCTGGATTCGAACCTGTCTGCTCCAGTGTATGTGGCTGGCGCCTTAGCCGCTTGAGCTACGGGCACCGAGCCTTAAATTTTATTTTATTACAAATGCAATGCATTCCCCTTGTATAACCTGTGACGACATGAACAAGTGTGAGGCGCAAACCATCGCTAACATTTCAGTGGAAACCCTTTCTGGTGTCCCTGATGCGCACTCACAGTCTCACACAGATGCAGGTGGTGGTTGTTTCTCCCCTGAATTTGTTTGTATCACTTAACAACAATCAATAACAATCCTCTCAAAGTTAATATTTATAATTATAATTTTACATGTTTTATGGCTGAAGGATATTTTATATTGCTGCACTAGTCTGTGTTCAGACATTCTCCCCCGGAGCATTCTCGTAGGAGAATGCCCCCTCCACCCTCCTCCACCCTCCTCCACTCTCCTCCACCCTCTCCACCCTCCTCCACGCTCCTCCACACTCCTCCACGCTCCTCCACACTCCTCCACCCTCTCCAGCTCCTCCACGCTCCCCCACCCTCCCCCACCCTCTCCACGCTCCTCCACCCTCCTCCACCCTCCTCCACCCTCCTCCACGCTCCTCCACCCTCCTCCACCATCCTCCACTTCATTTCTAGTTTGGGTGTGGGCTCATGTGTGTGTCCACCCTCTCCACCCTCCTCCATGCTCCTCCAC
>NW_003852451.1:5895573-5932696 GCF_000181295.1 Otolemur garnettii
CCTCACCCTCCCCCACCCTCCTCCACCCTCTCCACCCTCTCCACCCTCTCCACGCTCCTCCACCCTCCTCCACCCTCCTCCACTCTCCTCCACCCTCCTCCACCCTCCTCCACCATCCTCCACTTCATTTCTAGTTTGGGTGTGGGCTCATGTGTGTGAGCAGGGGAGTGTGTCTGAGTGGGACGGCAAATAGTCATCCACTGACTCGTGGTCTATGTATGTGTATGTGTACGTGTGTACTTACCTTGTGTGTGTGAGCATAATATATATCCCGATGCTTATATCCTTCATTTCTGCCACTTGATTCCTAGGAGTGGGATTTCTTGGTTGAAGACTATATAGTATGTATATTTTTTATTAATATATGTTATAAGTTCATGTTTCAAAGAAACAGTAAGGACTTGGCAAGTGGAGCATGTGTGTGGTCTTCAACAGAGAGGGGGATACAGACCAGGCGATGCCTAATATTCCTGAGGCACCTGGGCACTAAACATATGTGAGACCAAGTGCGTGAGCACTTCCTCAGGATGCCCTAAGTACATGTTGGTGCCCATAGTCAGGGAGGTCTAAGTTCCTGGATAACATCCGTTCTGGATCCATTTTCCCTCTGTCCAGAAAACACAGAACCCATGGTTGTTTATCAAACTAATCCAGCTAAAGCTATGTTCGGGGACCTTGTCTCTGTGTCTCTCTAGTAACAGCAAGTGTAGGCCATTATCCTAGGGCACCTTCTGCTGTGAGTCTCTTGTACGAAGGTCAGCTCTGGTCCTTGGAAGCGTACCATCAGCAGGATGGACCAGCACAGCTGGAGGGGACAGTGGAGAGAGGGGGAGATGGTGACATTGTATACTATACTCTAAGATTCACGCAGTGTGGCCCTCCCAGCTTGCTTGCATCCTAACTTAAGTGCATTTATTTTTCTTATCTTGTTACTTTATTCTTAAAGTATGTTTTTTAATATTTTCAAAGAATTATAGTATTCAGGGACTTTAATTTGGTCTGAGAGTCTTTTCTGCTCTGAACTTCTGGGACAGCTTGCCTGGAAGTGAGCTTGGAGCCTGTGATCACACTAAGATGATTTCCCATGTGGCATAGGAGTTACTTAGAGTTGGTTTCTGTTGCTTATAACTGTAACTCTGATTAATACGCTTTCAGGCTAAACAATAACTGAGTTTGAAATAAACTTCCTGTGAAGCCTCTCATCTCTCCAACAGAGCCTCCCAGGGTGGAGAAATACTTCACAAGAAGTCCCGTAATTTCTGCATTATCCAGAAACATCTCCAGCCGTGTCACAATTTGGTTCTATGTCTGAAGTGATTTGAAATATTAGACAACTTACTGTCTAATTAGACAGCCGACTGAGTTCAGCCTCACATGCCTGGTTGGTGTCTCGGAACCTGGAAGCACACAGTGGCTTTCTGTTTGCAAGATTCATGCCTAAAACCCGGGTTGAATGAGGATGTGTTTCATGTGAATGGGGCTAGTTGTGTGTGAAATGAACAAGAACAAAGAACAAGGGACTGAATCCCTGAATGGAGGTGAAGAATGAGAAGCTCGCCTGGACAAGGGTGTAGAATTGATCAGGAGTCTGGTGGGAAGCCAAGATTGATAGTGATCTGGGTAAACAGGGAGATAAAGCCTGCTAACCCGGGAAGTGTGATGCCTTTAAAGTGCTATGGGTTTCATATTATTGGAAGAACCGTATTTTAACTCCAGAGTTAGTTAGGGTATATAATAAGAGGAAAAAAATGCAGGTTAAATGAAATAGAAGCTTGAATCCCTGGGTTGTGTGCAGTCCCCACCAACAGAAGCTGCTCCCGGAGGTGGGGGGGGGGACTTGGCATTCAGCAGGCTCTTATGTAGTGTGTGGACACATCTTATTTATTTTGTGTATGTTGCTGGAGAAGGAACACAGCGTAGGGCAGTTTTGCATCAGTAAATATGAAGATACAGATTTTGTATACACATAAGTCTAGTATTTCTTAGAAGAAAATCATTACTGTGAACAATCTATTATCTCTCTCAAGTGTGTTTTAAATCTTATAACTTCAGTAATTCTGCTTTTGAAGTGCATGCAAAATGTACTTAAAAAGTGGACGTAATATATTTGTGCAGTGATTGCTCATTAGATTTAGACAATGGGCTGGCGTAGAGAATAATGGTCCAGGACACTTAGAGAGGATGCCGGGAAGGCTGCTCTGGGGCGACCCTGAAGCTGAGCTTGTGGACGAGATACACACAGAATGGGCTGGGCTGTTAGCAGAGAGACTAAAGGGGACACTCTCCTGCCCACCACATGCTCCTCAGCATTGAGTGAACTAAATCCTTCCCTTAATCCTTCAACTCTTAAGAGGTACAGTCATCATCCCTGTTTAAGGAAGAGAGATCTGAAGCCCAGAGAGGTAGAGGAACTTGCTCAGGGCGCTCGCATAAGCTAACTAGTAGGAAAATCGGCATTTCGACCCCTCAGGCTGTTTCTAGCCTCTCCACTCACATTCTTAAATTTTACAGTATATTGTAGCCTCTAGTTAAGAAGCACTGATCTAGATTAACTTAATAGTGACATTTTTCCTACCAGACTAGACTCCCAAGCTGTCATGCTCAGAAACCTTCCCTGGGTTGATCAGTCCAAGCCCGTTGCTCCCTGTCTCCTCCGCCCTGCTCCCATCATCTTCGTTCTTCTGCTTTCTTTTCCATGTGTGTCCTCTGGTAATGTGATCTTTGCAGATATTGCAGCTGGAATGCATAGCACCTGCTGTGTACTTGCCAGACTCAGGCCAGCTGGGGACACTGGGACCTGCTCCACCCCACTGTGTGCCTGCGGCGTGGCCCTGACATGTGCACTCTCCCAGGAGCCATACTTACTGCATCTTCGAACACTCCAGGATCCAGCACAGAATCTTTTTATTCTTTTTATTCCCTTTCATTCTAGAGTTCATTTTTTTTTCAGATAGTCTCACTTTGTCACTCAGTAGAATGCCATGGTGTCACAGCTCACAGCAACCTCAAACTCTTAGGCGTAACAATTCTCTTGCCTCAGCCTCGGGACTACAGGCGCCCACCACAAGGCCCAGCTATTTTTTAGAGACGAGGTCTCCCTCTGGCTCAGGCTGGTCTTGAACTCATGAGTGTAGGCAGTCCATGTGCCTCGGCCTCCCAGTGTGCTGGGATTACAGGCATGAGCCACTGCGCCCGACCTAGAGTTCATTTTTATGTATGTTTTTATTGTGATTGTTTTTATTTACCTTCCCTATTAAACGTATTATAATAAATACGAATTTTGTGATACCTTTGGTTTACATGAAGCCCCCATTGGTCAGGAGGGTTCTTGTATTCTAAGGCGCCCTACAGACCAGGTGCTCCATTTGTGTTTTCTTTCCTCCTTTGTGGTCCTAAGCTCGAGGCATGAGATAAACACCCAGGTAGTGTCACGAAAATGTTTTCCAACATTAATCATGACCAGCCTCTAAAAGTGCTTCCTGATGACCATGGAGGTAGAGGCCAAGCTCATCTGTCTCCGCCGTCCTTCATCCACTATTCAGATCTGCAGCCCGCTCTGCTCACAGTGTTTCCAAGACCACAGCGGATTTTCTGGGGGAAGAATAATGCCTTTTCCAAATTGCTAGTTAATGTTATGCTTGGCCTTCCTGTGCTGTATTTTGTCTATTTGTTTTGTTTTTGGTTTTGGACAGAGAGGGATATGATCAAATTAAAGTGAAAAATAGAACATCTGATACAGAGGAAAGGAAATGGAAGAAAAACGCTCCTGCAGTGAACTTACCGCTTTTTAATTAGTGCCTGTGGGAAGAGCTTTTCGTAGCAGCCCATTATATGTGGGATCTTAAAACATTGATGTGTGAATTGCTTTCACATTTTCCACAATATGCTCCCCTAGAGCATATATAAATAAATAACTAATGAAAGAGTTAGGAAACAAGAATCCTTTATTTCTCTTTTGCAACTGCCTCAGAAGGACACGGAGGCTAAGAGTGAAAGGGTAAAAGTAGAAACAAAATATTTGATAAATTCATGGAAACAGCTGTTATAGGAAACCCGGGGAGTCTCCCGTGCGGCTGATGCAGCTCCCAGGGAAAGGCACAGTGGAGCGTTTCACTGTGTAAAGACACAGGAAGCCATTCTCCTTCTTGAGGACATTCTGTCGGGTAGCTGCTTCTTTCCCATCTAACTGTTGTGTCCTATCAGAATGTCACCCCCGACTATTTGATTGCTCTTTCCCCCATGTCCTCCTGGATACAAGGGAATGTTGTAACAGTGGTGAAGCCCCCGAAACCTTTTTCCTGATGTTAAAACAAAAGATGGGAGGGAATAGGTGGTGAAATTTCACAGAGCAAACTTTCGTACTTTGGGGAGTAAATGCAGACATAAAAACTGAATCACTGAAACTGGTACGTGCTTTAAGGCCTAATGTTTATGAATAATTTTGGCCTACAGAGAGGATTTACAATTGAAAATATTAGTCCACCTCCAAGCCGTATACAACTGTGTATTTTTACGTGGTGAGGCCTTAACGGTCAGGTATCAGTTATCTCATGCCTGTTACGTAGTGAAATAGAAGAAAATCAGAGAATGTTTGTACATTTGTAGTTTTCCTGACTATTTCAGAAGTCTTGTGGTTTTTTAAAATACAAATAAATGAAAAGATTATAGGAATATTAGTAAGTATTCTTTTTTAGAAACCTTAAAATATTTTTAAGTCCAGTGACTTGAGTTGATGGATAAAATGAAATCTTTGAGGGCTGTGGCTCAAAGGAGTAGGGTGCTGGCCCCATATGTCGGAGGTGGTGGGTTCAAACCCAGCCCCAGCCAAAAACTGCAATAAATAAATAAATAAATAAAATGAAAGCTTTTTAGTTACTTTCCTTATGATTTATAGTTCTAGAATCTTGAAATAAAATGAGACCTGAGAGATCAACTGGTCCAGTTCTTTCATTAAACATCAGGGGAAACTGAGGCACAGAAACGTTAAATGATTTATCCACAGTCCCTCAGCTAAAAACAAACCGACAAACGAAAAGCTAGACCTGGGCCTGGGTCCGAGGTTCCTGACTCTGCAGGCAGTGTTCTTTATGATCTGTAAATTTAAACGTAGATACTGTAGTATTTGGACAAATGGAGGTTTACCAAATCATAGCAATAAGATGGAGAGAAATTTCTTACAAATCTAATTGTATTCAGTCATTCTTTCCTTATTAATTTACAAGTGGAGGGTAGGCATATTTATTATTCGCATCAGGAAATCTTTGGGGGGGAATACTACAGTCCAAAATATGTAAAATCTTATTGTCGACCATCTACAATGTTTTCTTGTCAAACTTCAACCACCAGGTAACATGGCTCCCTAAACTACTCAGAGAAATATAGTTATTAAAAATGTATTTTTGGTATTTCAAGAGCCAAGTAAAAGTAAGTAAGTGATCCCTCCCCTTGCTCCTTGTCATCCAAGTCCGGAGTCACTTCCCGAGGACTGTCACTCTTAGTCTCCAAGCAAGACCTTGAAAAGATGCTTCTTCTGTACAAGATTATGAGGGAATCTCAAACTTTTCGGGAAACAAGTAAAAAACAACAGAAACAAATAAACAGCATTAAGAAAATCCCAGCAAAAACCAAAACCAAAACCGACAGACGGAGGCCTGATAAAAAGCTCTTCTGCCTCCCTCCTGTCATCAGGAAGCTGAGCTGTGGATCACCCAGCGTGGGGGAAGCAGGGCTCGGCGGGGCTCAGCCCGGCCCTTCTAGGACAGTGGGGCATACCATGGAGTTTAGTCATCTGGACAGCCGGAAAAGACTATCCCAAGAAATAAAAATGCATATCTGAATAGTGCATGTGAATTAGCGTTTTAATTTGGTTCTGTTTTTTTTTTTTTTTTAATGTAGCATGTTTACGGGTACACTGGGTACACACAGTCCCTTTCACTGGTAGTTTCCATTCTCTCTCTGTTTATTTTTTTTTCTTTTTGTTTTGTGAAACGGTCTTGCTCCATCACACTGGCTCTGGTACAGTGGTGGCATCATAGCCCTCAGCAACACCAAACTCTTAGGCTCAAGCAGTTCTCCTGCGTCAGCCTACCAGGTAGCTGGGACCACAAGTGTGAGCTCCCATGTCCAGTTTTTGTAGAGATAGGCTCTTGTGCTTACTCAGGCTGGTCTAGAACTCCTGAACTTAAGAGACCCTCCTTCCTCTGCCCCTCCGAGTGCTAGGTGTACAGGCATGAGCCACTATGCCAGGCCTCATTCTCTCCTATATAGACTGGCACCTGTCCTTCGTAGTTTTTACTGCATTGTAGATTCCGATCACAAACACCAGTTCCTCCTGCCACTTTTCAGCATACAGTAAGTTCAT
Source organism: Otolemur garnettii (assembly GCF_000181295.1). NCBI lineage: Eukaryota > Metazoa > Chordata > Mammalia > Primates > Galagidae > Otolemur > Otolemur garnettii. The sequence continues at coordinate 5,901,935 of NW_003852451.1, forward strand.
CGAAGATGTATATCATCTCTAATAACGTGAGTAGTGATAATGCAGCGTCTAGGGCAATGAAGTGGTAACGTTCAGACTAGTTGCTAGTCTCTTGGATCTCTGAAATATCATTAGTATTGACATATTTTTGCCATTGTTCTGTCACTCATCTTGTTTCCCACATACTGTTTTGATTTTTTTTTTTTTTATAAAACAGATTAGACCAATGGATGAAATGCTTGGGTCTGCCTTGCAAATATATCATAATTCCTCTTGGAATTTTAAATCATGAACAAATTCAATACATAATGCAAAGCTAGATGACAAGTAAATTTTTAAGTTGCCAGTATGAACTCCAAATTTAGTTCGTCTAATTAATAGTCATGGGGAACAAAGCAGAAAATACTTAGGGAAGAAAATCAATATTCTGTGTTGGATTTTGGAAGGAGTGCCCATCTTTAAGTGTACCTAGTCATTCCCTAAGCCTCTACCTATGATAAAGCATTATCCCCTTACTACTAAAAAGACATAATCGTTTATACAGTTGCTTTTCAAGTCACAGCACATGAGTTCTCAGAGATAAAGAAATTTGTTTTATCAGAATATATAACTTTTTTTACATTAGTGCATTGAAAATATTTTGTTCTCTGAGTGATACTATAATTTGAGTTCTACTCCCAATAATGGGCCTTGAATTTTACTAATAGCAAAAGCATATTGCCCCAGTCTCTACACAGTGTTAAGTTTTATCTTCAAAGACATCCTTTCATTTTTAAATACATGTCAATAAATGTTATTTGAATTAGTGAAAAAAATTTTTTTTGTTTAATGATCCTCCCACTTGAAATAAAAAACTGTTATAAATGTTCTTACCTTAAATATATTCTGAATCTCATGCAAATATTCATAGCAAGGTCATGAGAAATTAAATAAGGTAATGAACAGAATCAACAAAGAACAGAGTTGGTGATTGCCTCATTAAAGTCCTTTGCCAACCTGAATGTCTCATTCCTTTGGTAGGATTCCAGGGCTTTCTTTTTCAAAATATGCGCAGATGCTGGTTAATCCCTTCCATCTCCAAGAAGCAAAGGATTCCTTACTACTAAGTGTAGAACTTTATCTTATCTGTCCTAAATTTACTTGCATTAAAAAAACAAACAAAAAAAACCGAGTCCTCTTATTTCAGAATTGGTGAATAAGCCAAAGCTTGCTTTAGCCAAGATGCTATTTTGTAAAAATTAATTTCTTCTCTCTATTCATACAGTCAATTCTCTGCTTTCCTTCAGTTACAATTTCTATACAGTCACTAATTCCATTTGCTCTTCCTCAGTGTTTGCCAAGCAATAATTAAAACCCTAGCAAACACTTAAATATTAATGGCACTTGCTAGGACAGAGGTTCTCTCTCTACGTTCCTTTACAGATGAAGGACCCGGGTAGAGGGGGAGTACCAAGGTAAGGCAGAAAATGCCTGTCAGGACCTGGATACTACGTCTGCATAACAAGTGACAATAGTTCTACAGATGCTAACACTCCAAGGTGTCTTAGAAAGGTGAATTTCTTTCTTAAATTGGGTATCAGTTTTGTTGGCAACTGTAACCAGAAGCAGCACTGGGGACTGTTTCTTCAGGGAATAATCTGTGAGCAATTTCAGGTCCCTTACCACCTTCAAAACAGACCTTTTGGAGCCTGCATTTTTTAAAAAATTCTCAAAATTCCGCACTTTGCATTTGGCAATGGTGAGACTTAGCTATACATTTTCTTTAATCTCCTAGTGGATCACAGTAAACCATCTCATCAGCCCGGCTTCTCACTTCTGGTGCAGCTTGACACAGGCGTGCTGTTTCCTACCTTACATCTTTGTTGGAGTCCTGAGCCCACACTCAGTTTTCGATGCGGGAGGTTCATTTGGGAGGTGCTCTTGGGAGCAGGAGCATGAGGAGGAGCGGGAAGCAGAGATGATAAAGTGGGAGTGGTCGAGCAGTGGGCAGTGGGGCCACAGTGTCCTGGGGATCTGAGGAACCCTGGCAAATTCCTCATGGCGGTGACCTTCCAGAAAGTGGGAAGCTGGAGATTCTGTTTCACACCGTTCTCTGTATGCTACTGGGGAAAGATTGCTTTGGGATGCCTGGAGCTCTGTAATGAATATTTTATGGTACCTGCTTAGTTAGTTAAACATTAGCTGTTATGTTAGAAAAAAATTTCTTTTCCTTGGGGCCATGGTGTTTTATTAGGTCAAGATAGGTCAAGAGAGTGTGGGTTATTTATGTTTCATGAGGCCCCGTGCTCGAAACTAATATAAGTTAAATACAACTCACACAGCAGATAATGCGTTAAATCGCCATCTGTCTCTCTCTATCCACTTTCCCATCCACCGTATTTTTGATGCATTATAAAATAAATTTTAAAGTGGTTAGAGACATACAAGCTTCATAATTAAGTTCATGAACTTTCCACCATGCACTTACAATGGCAGCACTGTACAAACACCTCAGTGAGGTTTCACAGCCTGGGTGTACCAGTGTCTCCCAGCCCTGTTTATGTAGATGTGTGGTGTCGCGCTAAGCAGAGTTCATTACTGTTGTTTTGTCTTTTTGTGTCCCATAGCAAGAATGTTGGAGCTTGAATTAGAGCAATGAGCAAACATTAAATTTCATGTTAAATTTGGCAAGAGTGGAATTGAAATCAGTGACATGTTAGTCCAAGTTTATGGGGACAGTGCCATGAAGAAAATGGCAGTGTACAGATGAATTAAATGTTTTTTCTGAGGGGAGAGATAGTGTCACTGATGAAGGGAGGTCAGGGGCCAGTAAAGGGCAGAACTGATGAAAACACTGCAAAAATACATCAGTGAGAAACAGGAAGATCTTAACTGAAAATCTTGGTATGAGAAAGGTGTGTGCCAAAGTGATCCCAAAGGAGCTCACAGAGGAACCAAAGCACCAGTGCCCAGGACACCATCTGTGAGGGAGACTTCAGCCAGTAGACAAGTAACTGTTTGGGAACACACTCACTACTCACCTGATCTGGCCCCAGGACTTTTTCTTTACTTGAAGATAAAGGAAATATTGAAAGGAAGACATTTTGATGATTTTAAGGACATAGAGGGTAATACAATGATAACTCTGATGACCATTCCAGAGAAAGAGTTCCAAAATTGTTTACAAGGGTGGACCAGGCACTGACATCAATGCATCGCTTCCCAGGGAGAGTACTTCTAAGGGGACGTAGTGATACTCAGCAATGAGGTATGTAGGACTTCTTCCTGGAATGAGTCTGCAAGCTTAATTGTCAAGCCTTGGTATGTACACTTTACCTCTAAATATTTTAGCTTAAGCACCATTACAAACAAGTTCAGCACTTGTTTATTGTTTGATTTTAAGGTATATTTTACATTCAATGTAATGTTATACACATTATGGCAAAGGTACGCAGGCGTAAGGTGTGGTCCCAACCACATCAGGATGCAGAATGTCTCCTGAGAAAGTCTTTCCAGAGCATGGTGTCACCCCTCTTCCTGGTCAGGCCCAGTCCTCCGCCCAGAGTGGGCAATGACTCTTAATTTTTTCCCCACCATAGATTGGGCTGGAACTTGGTATAAATACAGTCACGCAGTCTGTGTTCTTTGGTGCAAGGCTTCTTTCACTCAGCAAAGGACTTTGCAGTTTATCTATGCTTTTGAGTGTAGTGACAGTTTCCTCCTGTCGATGGCTGAGAAGCATCCCAGTCTCCTGTTGATAGACCCTTGGGCAGTTTCATTTTTGCTATCGTGAGTAGAGCTGCTTTAAGCATTTGTTGTAGAAATCATTTGTTTTAATTTTTCCACCTAGTGGTAGAATGGCTGGATGAGCAGTAGTTGTGTATCCAATTTTATTTTTTTATTTTTTGTAGTGTATTCAGTTTCATAACAAAGACCAGATATTCTCCAGGAGAGGCCGTAGCAGTGTACACTCAGAGGAGACAGTGTGAGAGTCCTGTTGCTGCGCAGCTCTGGTCTTGTCACTGCAGTCCCAGTGCGGGTACAGGGCATTTCGTCAGGATTTACTGACCTTATTGTGCCTTCTCGTGCTTGTTAGTGATTCATATTTTGGGGATGTCTCTATTTTTTAAAGTAGGTTCATCAGGAAAGATGTATATTGTTCCAGAGTCATTATTACCACTCGATCAACTATATATTTTGTGACTATTTTCTGATAGTCTGTAAGTTGGTAATTTATTTTTATAATGTTATCTTTTGATCAGCAGATGTTTTAATTTCTAAATTTCTTACTTTTTTAATGGCATTTTTAATGGTTCTTTACCCTTGGCCTAAACTCAAGTCATGACATCCTCTCCTGTGTTTAGTGCCAGAAGGTTGGTAGTTGGGCTTCCCCGTTTAGATGGAGGACCTGACGCAGTAGGTTTATGACAGTGTCTCTGGGTGGTCATGCCGTTGCTCTTTTTCCATTTGGATGACTGTGGCACCTTTGATGACAATCACATGGCCATAGGTGTATAGGTCTACTTCTGGGCTCCCAATGCAGAATAACTCTGTTTCATTGTATGAAGACGCAGAAGAGGTACCATTAGTAGTCCCTGACCAGCTACTTTGGACTTGATACATTTAGCAGATTTTCCAGGATCTTTGACATAAAGCTTTGAAATTCCCATAGTAGATGAGCATTGTGTGGAAAATACTCAAGTTTCTAACATTATATAAACATTAACATTATCATTTTTCTAGTAGAAATAGCCCTGAAGTGTATGCCCTGATTAAATTTGGCAGGAAATTTCAGGTAGCACGAAGGTTTCTAACATTGTTCTATAACTCACAGACCTTTTGGCTGTACTTCATCATAATAAATATTTCAGTATATATACAACTTCTAGTTTCCAAATGATGGCACTTAAAAAATTCCTTTATTGCATACAAATTCCAGGAAAACAAATAGATTCGAGCATTCTTGTGCATAATGTTCACACTGCACATAAAAGTACAAAGATTGTCCACTCAGAAACTTTCTTTGATAAATACTAATTAGCAGGTTCCTTTTGGCCATGGTAAGATGACAACTATTCCATTTCCACTTCATTTGACCTAACATTTCGACAACTGGCATCCTGGACTTCAGCAAAGGCCTCCTCTATCTCTGGAGGGGCACGCTTTCTCAACCTCACATAACTTATTCATCTTTAACTGTCCTTTCCCATAAATCATCTCTGCCCTCATTTTCATCTTAGTTTCTCATGTGTGCATTCTTAAATGTTAGCTGTTCTTCCAGGGCAGTGGGGTTGGTATAATTAGAGCAGAAGGCCCAGGGCTGCAGAGCAGATGCGCACAGAGCCTAATCCCCGCTGGTAGGTGTAGGGGGAGGCGCCGGGCACCAGGAGAGATGTGGCATCATTGCAGTGACGTGAGTGAGCTCGGCTCTCCCTCCTAACAGCCCTGCAGGACTGAACTGTGCTTTATAGAGCATCGCACTGTCGTACGGGGTGCTCAGGATGTGCGATGTGTTGTCATCCTTTTCTAGATCTTTGTTCTGCTTAAAACTATTTTTGAAAAGAATGATCTCCTGGCCGTTCCCACGTTGTCCGTGGTCAGTGGGACTCTTGTGCCTTCCATCGCTCATAACTGGGACACATCCCTGTTTCTCCCTGTGCTCTGTTTCTGTTCTTCTCCGGCTAGCAGCCATGGCACACGTTACAATTCTTTTTCCCTCTTTATACTTCCAGTATTTATGGATTTTAAGAAGGCCATTTTGGCTAAAAGGCCCCAGTATGTTATGCAGATCAGAAGCCACAATTATTAGGAAAATGCTGTAGGCTTTGTGGCTGGTTACACATTGCATTTGATTAATGAGAAATAATGAGGCCCAGCATTCCTTGTAAAAAAAAATGTACTTACTGTATTTTATTCCTTAAAATAAATGCAATTTAATAGGTGAAGCATCTTAGGACTCTTCCTAACACAGACAGGATTGACGGCCTCGTCCTCATGGAAACTAGAACGACACAGAAGGAGGCACAGACACTGCCATCATGGGCGCAAAGTCCACGCATGCCTAGAACTTGTAGAAATTGTTCACTGAGTATTCGCTCTGTGAGATGAGAGTAGTAATATTTCAGAGGAACAGACCAGCTATGGCTCAGTGAGGGATATTTCTTTCATGTGAGTTGGGAGAATTAGTGGTGTACTTGTTTGCTTTGTGTGTGGTAGGAAGTCTTACAGAAGTAATAATTGTTGTTGAATTAGTGAATTTTTAATTACAATTTTGTTTCTAATTAATCAAAGCTTCTTGACTACATCAGTCCCTCCTCTCTGTGTGGGGATAAGTTCCAAGACCCACAGTGACGCCTGAAACTTCAGACAGTACTGAGCCCTACACTGACAGTCTTGCCGTGGTGCCTGTAGGGGATTGTGTCCCGGGTCACATGGATACCAGGAGCTTTTAAGGCCCTTACATAAAACTGCATGGTAGTTGCACATAACCTATGCATACCCTTCTGTATACTTTAAATCACCTCTAGATTACTTATTATACTTCATATAATTTAAAATTTGTATAAATAACATAATTTAATGACATATAAAACATTTGTTAGTAACATAACAAATGTTATGGAAATAATACAACATTCTTATCCATTGTTTTATTGGTTTTTTACTGTTTTTTTCCCAAATATCTTTTGTCCATCGGTGGTTGAATCAGCAGATGCAGCACTGTGGTTATGGCTGGCTGGCTGCACCATGTCTTTTCCTGTGCAAACATATGTGATAAAGTTACTTTATAAGTTAGGCATCGTGAGAGATTAACAATAACTAGTAATGACAAAGATGATTCATGTTCTAGGCAGAATGGTATGAGAGTTTGTCATGTTCCTTTGAATCATAAAACATACCATTGCTTTTTTCCAGAATTTTCCATGTAATAATTTTGGACCACAGTTTACTGCAGGTAACTCAAACTGCAGAAAGCAAAACCTCAAATATAGGGGGCGGGGCTAACTACTTTGATAGGGTAAAGTGCTGTTTGCATCAGGTGTAGAGCCCTGGGTGATATACTTGGCCCTCCTTCCACGGCGTATTGGTGCTGGAGGCCACCACTCCTAGTCTGATGTTCTCTCCATACCTTCCGGAGGACTGTGCTGTGACTCAGTTGTGCAGGGATCTCTAGGGCGCTCACATGATCAGGCCATATCTGGCCTTTTTGCATAAACCTGAGAGCTTTGGTACAGAAGCACTTGACCCTAACTAGACTATTCTCACATGATTCTCCTTAGAAGGCAAGAAAGAACCTTGGTATTGAGAAGTATATCCACTGTCAAACTTGAACTGTGTGAGTGCAGAGCTGCCATTCAGGCCTGTCAGGTGGAAGGATCATGTGACTTTTGCCCAGGGCTGCCTCTTCTAGTCCCTATTATTACCTCTGCTTGATAGGAAGTGCCATCTTTTATTTATTTATTTTATCTTATTTTGTTTTTTTGAGACAGAGTCTCACTCTGTCACCTTAGGTAGAGTGTTGTGGCATCATTGTAGCTCACAGCAACCTTAAACTCTTGGGCTCAAGAGATCCTCCTGCCTCAGCCTCCTGACTAGCTGAGACTACAGACACATACTGTGATGCCTGGCTAGTTTTTCTATGTTTAGTAGGGATGGGGTCTGGCTCTTGCTCAGGCTGGTCTCAAACTCCTTAGTTCAAGCAATCCACCCACCTTGACCTCCCAGAGTAGTAGGATTAGGAGTGTGAGCCACCACACCCTGCCTGAAAGTACCATCTTAAAGGATAGTTTCTTAAGTTCCAGGACAGCCAGATGGGGGATGCTAGGAGTTTAGTTTTTTGTTTTTTACTTTCAAGTGACCCCTTTCAATTAATCTCTCTCTCTGTCTCTCTTTCCCCCTCTCTCTCCCTCACACACTCAAACATACACACATATGGTTTTATTCTTTTCTGGTAAATTATTTCATTAATTTTAAAGTGTAGATAATTGCTAGCATGGTTACAGTGACAGCTTTATTGAGGTATAACTGATCTGCAGTTAAAGCATGTGGTTAAAGCAGATGCTGTAACTTTATGCATTATGATATATACAGATACTCATGAAACTGCCCTCAGGATGACTAACATATCCCTAACCTGAAAGATTTCCTCTCAACAATGAGTGATCTCTTCGTTTCAGCTCTCCTAGTCTCACATCCCTCGTCAATCACTGCTTGGCATCCTATCACCATAGATTAATTGTCATCTTTACATTTTCTAAATGACCAAAAACACTGAAAATCTTTTCTTGGGATTATTCATTTCCCATCCATATGTTTTATTTGTTAACATGTCTGTCAGATAGTGGTTTTTTGCTGAGTAACTTCATTTCTCATTGTTGAGTTTTGAGAACTATTTATATAGTGTGGATGCAAATCAGGGACTTAGGATTATCAGATAGATCCTCTCTGTCTGTGGATTGTCTTTGCATTCTCTGAACAGTGTCTTTCAAAGAGCAAGTGATTTTAATTTTGATAAGGGCCAATTTGTAAAGTGTTTCTTTTATGGATTATACTTCAGTTGTAATGTTGAAGAAATGCTTGCCTAATTCAAGGTCCCAAAGCCTTGTTCCTAGGTTTCTTCTAGAAGTTTTATAGTTTTAGATTTTATATTTAGGTCTGTGCTCCATTGTAAGTTAAATTTCATGTAAAGTATAAATCATCAATCAGAGTATGTCCTTTTACATAGAGATACTTAATTCTTCCAGACCCATTAGTTAAAAATACTATCCATTCTCCACCAAATTACTTTCACACTTTTGTCAAAAAGAAATGGATTTGTATGTATTTCTGGAATTTCTATCCTGTACTGTTGATCTATTTATTCTTCTGTCTTAATGCTAATTCCTCACTTCCCTGATAACTAGAATTTTTTTTTTTTTTGGAGTTTTTTTTGGCCGGGGCTGGGTTTGAACCTGCCACCTCCGGCATATGGGGCCAGCGCCCTACACCTTTGAGCCACAGGCACCGCCCTGATAACTAGAATGTTGTAATAAAACTTGAAGCAAACTACTAGGAGTTCTTCAATTTGCTTCTTCCTTTCAAAGTTATTTTGGCTAATTTGGGTTCTTTACATTTCCATGTGAAATTTATAATTTACATGTTAATGCTTAGAAAAAATACTGCCTTTTGAGATTTTGATTGAAAGTACATTAAATCTGTAGATTTATTTGTGCAGAAGGGCTACCTAATCAACATTGAATCTTTAGATACTTTTAAGGGGCAAACTTATCCTTTTCTTTAGGACTGTCTAAAAATTTCTTTTGGCAATACTTTTCAGTTTTTATTGTGTAGGTCTTGTTCCTAAGTAAATCAGACTTTGTATTGTATTGTAAATATTATTTTTTAAATTAAATCACTGTTTATATGTTGCTAACATGTAGAAAATCAAAGTAAACTCAAGAGTTTGAATAGCATTTCTATATTTTGTATGTTTTTCTATGAAGATGATCATGTTTTCTGTGAATAAAAATAATTTTACTTCTTCCTTTCCAGTTGGGTATATCTTATTATTTTTTCATGTCTTTTTGCCCTGGCTAGAACCTCCAGTACCATGTTCCATACAAGAAATAAGAGACTTTTTCTTGATCTTATCTGGAAACATTTATGTTGATGTACATTTGTGTATACGTTGGTACTTGTTTTGTGCATCCTCCGTCAGGTTGATAGTTTTCTTCCATATTTAGTCTCTCTCAGAAATGCATGATGGATTTGCGAATGGGTTATCTGGTGCCCGTTGACATGGTGCTGTGTGATTTTGCTCTTGTTTATTCTATTATATGGTAATTTACATTGATTTTAACGTGTTAAACCAGTTTGACATTCCTGGGATAAACTTCACCTTATCATGATGCATTATTTCATTTAATAAATAATTGGATTCTATTTACTGAAATTTTATTAAGAATTTTTCCATCAATTAGTGAGGAATGTTTGTTCATAGTTTTACTTTTTATAGTGTCTTTAATTGATTTGACATCAGAGTAATCTGGCATCATAGACGGAGTTGGAACACAGAACAGCTTCTCCAATCTCTGGATGAGTTTGTATAGCATCAGTGGTATTTCATCCTTTTATATTTGGTAAAACATGAGGTCATCTGGGCCTAGCATTTTGTTTGGGGAGAAGGTTTTTAAGAGCAAATTCAATTTATTTAATAGAGACAAATATTTCATATTATTTGTATCTTCTTGAATGAACTTTGGTAGTTAATATATTTCAAGGAGCAGTTCATTTCATCTAAGTTTTTGAATTTATTGGTACAAAGTTGTTCATAATATTTTCTTATTTATCTCTAATATCTGAAGAATCAGAAGTCCTGCCACCTACTCATGTGTAATACTAGAAATTTTTCTATGCTCTCTTTTCTTCCTGATTAGTTCAGCTGGAAATGTATCAATTTTCTTGATCTCTAAGAACTAGCTTTCTAGTTCATTGATTTTTTGGTATTGTTTTTCTGTTTTTCATCTCACCATTCTTCTCTGGTCTTCATCATTCCTCTTCTTCTTATTTAAGGTTGAATTGGCTCTTATTTTTCTGGTTTCTTGAGATAGGAGCTTGGGTTATGGTTTTCAGACCTTCCTTCTTTTCTGAGATTGCATTTAGTGCTATAAATTTCCTTCTGAATACTGCTTTGCTCTATCCTACAAATTTTGATATGATGTGTTTTCCTTTTCATTCACTTAAAAATAATTGATAATTTCCATAATGATTTTTTGTTTGTCCTATGAATTATTTAGAAGCATCTTTTTTGTTTTCCACATTTTGGGATAGTTTTTAGACTCTTTTAGTTATTTATTCTAATTTAATTACATTGCAGTCTGAGGACATATTAAATAAAACATAAACTCTTTTAAAGTTGGATCTTGATTTATGCCCCAGAAAATGTCCACTGTTCTTAGAAAAAGGTGTTTTCATTTGTTGTTTGATAAAATGCTATAAATATCAATTAGGTCAAATTAATGAGTAGTTTTGTTCAAAACTTCTGGATCCTTACTTTTTGTCTACCTAGTCTGTAAATTATTGAGGGAAGTGTTTTGAAATGTCCAAATATAATTGTGGATTTAGACCTTTCTTCTTTAAATTCTCTGTTTTTGCTTCATAGTTTTTTTTTTTTACTTTGTTATTAGTTGCATAATTGCCTAAGATCAGTTAATCCTCTTGATAAATTCACCTGTTCATCAGTGTAAGATAATTTTATTTACCCCTGGTAATAGTCCTTACTATGAAGTCTACTGTCGTGTTAAGAGGGCACTCTGGCTTTCGTTTTGTCAATGGGTCTCTTGAGTTCTAAGCTATTTGTGTCTTTATCTTTAAATTGTTTGGTTGTTGGTAATGTAGAGCTGGTTCTTGTTTTCTCATCCCTTCTGACAATCTCTACCTTTTAGTTGAAGTTACCTATAAATATGTTCAAGAATTGCCCTGAGATGAGATTAAGTTCAATGGAAATAATTCAGACCTTGCTTTTAAGTTTTCTTAGGTGGGATTGGAGTGGTGATTAGTATAGGATAATTTTTTTCCCACTAATGAGGCAATACCTTTCATAGTATTTTAACTTACCTGAATTAAGAGGTTTTTCACTTAGTGATGGAAGAAAATGCATAAATATGGTGATAGGAATAAAGATGTAGCCAATTTCATAAGAAAAACATTAACCACTATTGCCTTTTATAAAGAGAGAGCTTACATATGAATACCTATCTGATACTCACAGATAATTAGTAAACAGAGTATTGACTATGAAATCTGAGAAGACGGGTATAGGCTAACACAGAGAGATGTGCAGGGCAAAGGTATAAAGGTAGCAAATCAGCTCTGGTTTTTAACTCTGAGCCTTGTCTACATGGGCTCTACAGGTAAGTGTGGGAAAGTTACAGGAGGAACTAGCACACCAGAGAGGGTTAGGGTTAGGGTTTAGGGTTATGTGGATAACCCTGAATGCCAACATGGAGAGGGACCTTAATTCATAATTAGAGGAAGGCCAATACCATTCATGAACAGGGGAGTAATGTGGACGCCACCTACTTTAGCTGAGTGCACTAACTATGGTGCTGAAGTGTGGGCCAGAGGCAAGAGAGACAGCTAATACGAGCCCAGATGGGAGATGATGGTAGTCCAAGGCAACAGGGACCAGAAATTGTGTTGGAGGTGGTGAGAGGAGATCAAAAAGGAATAGGAGTGAGGCAGAAGAGGAATGGTCAGATACAAATCAAAGAAACTGAGTCAGAAAAGAGGAGAGTGGGCAGCAAGGTCAAGGTCCAGAGAGTGTCTGGAGGAGCAGGTGCTGAAAGAAGACTTCAGACTAAAAATATTACCTTTCTAAAAATAGCTGCATAATATTTAAGAATATTTAAGTGCCATCTTCAATTGACTCACATGCACTAGTCATGATTTGGCGTGGTACTTAATATCCACAACCAATTAATTTATATGAGGGAGGTTGGCTTGAAGCAATTTCAAATTTTAACCACATATGTCATCACATATGGTTTGAACAAGTTTTATGAATTGTTTTCAGTAGAACACTACTCTTCCTAGAGTAGGCGGTAAGGTTCTCAAATGCAGATGATATTTTGTTCTTGCATTGCCCAGAACAGTGCTGAATATGACTAAGCATTAATTGCTTAGTGAATAATTGGCAATTAATCATGACAAGTAAAACAGGTATGTTTGTGTTCTCTGCTTTTGTATAGTAACAATTACTTAAAACTTTGACCTTTTATACTATGCAAGATGAATTTCGTATTTCTGTGAAGAAAGAAAAATCTAAGCAGTGTATTTTCCATATTCAAAAACCACTGTGTTGGGAGACAGATGCTCGGCATGTAGTATTTCCTGAGGAGAAACAAGACACCAGCCCTTGAGACAGAAAACTGAATTTATTATTTTCAACTGTATGATAGAGCACATCCATTACCCAAATGGAAAACCTTCTTAATGGTATTCCTTTTTCAATATTTCAGTTATTTAACAAGACCTTGTATTATGTTACCTTGATTTAATCAGTTAAATAGAAAGTATTCTTTCTATTCAATAAATTCAGAAAACGTATTGCACCTTGGCAATTATATTCTGTTCCATGCATTGGCTTCTGATAGATGATGGAAATCAAGAGACTTCTGGCAGGAAATATCAGGAAGAAATATCAGAGAAGGGTTTAAGATGAAATTAGATGTTAAATTAAGAAATTCAAAACAAATTATCATTATAAAATATATGTTGTTGGTAAAGTACAGAGACCACTAACACCTCAGACCTGTAGTATACATGCCTAATGAAAGTAAGGAATTAGATTTGACTATAATTTGAGGGAATGAAAAGCCTTATTAACTTTCTGAATGTGTCTTGGCTCACAATCAATTTTACTTTTTGGTGCCAGAAATATCTAGTAAAAGTGTGGTAGATCATTCTGAAGTTAATATAAAGCTCCTTATATATAACACTGGATTTTATCATTATCAAATTGCAAATTATTCTCAAAGAGGATAATGAGACCAGTTAGGATGTTCCTTGAATTTCTTCCATATCAGGTGTGTTTTGTTTTGGTTTTTTTGAGACAGTGTCTCACTCTGGGGTCCTAGGTAGAGTTCCATAGTGTCACAGCTCATAGCAACCTCTAACTCTTCTGGCTTAAGCAATCCTCTTGCCTCAACCTCCCAAGTAGCTAGGATTACAGGCATATGCCACTAAGCCCAGCTAGTGTTTTTATTTATAGTAGAGACAGGGTCTCATTCGTGCTCAACCAGTTCTTGAACTTCTGGGCTCAAGCAGTACACCTGTCTTGGCCTCCCAGAGTATTAGGATTAGAGGTAAGAGCCACTGCACCTGGGCTGGTTGCATTTTCTAAGCATTATTTGAGTGCCTTCTACTTGTGAAGCCACTTTGTAGGCTCTCCTGATACAGAGAACAGTTATATTTTTGCCAAACTGTTCTAGCTAAAGCAGCTTTTTGGGGGAAAATCTTTATAGAAAATGTAAGTCGTGCCTGCTACAAATGAGGCATAAGTGAGTCATTCTTGGTGTAAGAAATTATGAGAGTTAAACAGAGAGGATGAGGAGAAGGTAATGCAGGGATTATAGGTGTACACAAAACAAAACCAAGAGCTGGCTTGCAAGTTGAGAGGACCATATTTGTCTTTTGTGTGCTTTGAAGGGTTCTTGCATCTTACAAGGGTACGTGTGAATCTTTCTAAATGTAGAATGTAAATATCTTAACACAATAACTAAGAAAATGCCATGAAGGCTATGTTAACCCGTTTGATGAAAATATTTCAAATTTTATATAAAACCAGCACACTGTACCCCATGACTACATAACTGTACACAGCTATGATTTAATAAAAAAAATAAATAAAATAAGGGTTCTTGCACCTGGGGCAGAGGTGGCAGGGGTATGACGGCACAGGGGAAGGAGAACAAAAAAGGCTGCAAAGGAGAGGACAGAGGTGATTTGAGATCAGGAAAAAAATGCTGCTCAAATGTAGCTTGCCAAGAGATTTTTAAAAAATAGATTGAAATACATAAAGAGACTTAAAAGTATTCCTATTATCCCAAGTGATTAAGTTTTTCAGTTCTATCACAAAGAAATAACTAGAAATGAAAGATCAATGTGTGAAAGTACACAAGGTCTGATAATTAAGTTCATAAAATTATCCTAGAAAAAGTTCTACATCCCTCATTTCTGAATATCACTATAGTCACCTTCAAAGTACTCCCCTTGGGCAACTTTGCGCTGATGCCAGCGTCTAGTCACCCATGAAAGCACTTTTAGAACTCTGTACCTGGGATGGGCATCAAAGCTGTTGTTGTAGCACCCTTGATGAACTGGATGTCATCAAAATGTCTTCCGTTCGATATTTCCTTTATCTTTGGGTCAAGAAAAAAGTTCTTAGGGCCAGATCAAGTGAGCAGGAAGAGTGTTCAAATATAATTATTTATTTACTAACTAAACTGGCTAAAAAATTTGCTCATGGACAATCCTATGTGAACTGTTGTGATGCAAGAGCCTTGAGTTGCTGGCAAAAAGTTCAGGCCGCTTTTGTTGAACTTTTTCATGTAGCTTTTTAGCACTTCTAAATAGCAAACTCGGCTAACTGTCTAGTTGGTATGAATTCTTAGTGAACAATGGCTCTGATACCCGAAAAGTTCAGTGGCAGCCTCACTTTTCCTTGTTGGACTGATGGAACATTTCTGGTCATGAAGAACTGGCTGACTCCACCATAGACTTTGATGCTTTGTTTCGGGTTTGTGCTGGTACCCATGTTTCGTCACCAGGGACAACATGGCTCCAGACCTCATCCTGCCTCTCAAAAGGTCTTGGCAGACTTCCACTCTTTTGCTTTTGTTCATCAGTGAGCTCCTTTGGGACCATTTTTGCACACACTTTTCTCATGCCAAGAATTTCAGTTAAGATTTGCCTGTTTCTCTATCCACGTTTACCCAGTCTGCTATACTTCTCAGCTGACAATCAGCCGACAATCTTGATGTACAATTCAATGAATTTTTGCCATGTTTTCATCAGTTCTTCTCTTTCCCAGCCACCCCGACCTCTGTGCATCAGTGATATTTTCTGTCCCCTCAGAAAAAAATTTAGTCCATTTGTATACTGCTGTTTTCTTCGTGAAATTAACCCTATAAACTTGGACTAAAATATCCCTGATTTCACTTTCACTCTTGCTAAGTTTAAAAAAAATTAATGTTTGTTCATTGCTCTAATTCAAGCTCTCACATGCTTGCCATGGCATACAAAAACATGAATAATAATAATGAACACAGGCTTGGTACCTGTGGCTCAAGTGGCTAAGGCACCAGTCACATGCACCATATCTAGTGGGTTCAAATCCAGCCCAGACATGTCAAACAAAAATGACAACAACAACCAAAAAATATCCAGGTATTGTGGTGGGTGTCTGTAGTCGCAGCTACTTGGGAAACCGAGGCAAGAGAATCGCTTAAGCCCTGGAGTTTGAGGTTGCTGTGAGCTATGATGCCACGGCACTCTGCCCAGAGTGACGGCTTAAGGCTTGGTCTCAAAATATAAATAAATAAATAAAAATAATAATGAACACCACTCAGCAAGGCACCACTATATGTCATCACGAATACCATATAACAATAGCATAAAGGAAAAAAACCGTGTGATTATTTCAATTGATGCTGAAAAAGCACTTGATAAAATTCAACATGCCTTCATGATAAAACTCTCAACACACTGGGTATAGAAAGAACATGCCTCAACAGGATGAAAGCCATAAATGGCAGACCCACAGCTGTTATCATACGGAATGAGGAAAAACAAAAAGCCTTTCCTCTGAGATCTGGAAGAAGGCAAGGATGCCCCCTTTCACCACTGTTACTCAACAGACAACTGAAATTCTGGCCAGAGTAGTGAGACAAGAGAAAGAAATAAAGGGCATCCAAAATGGAAAGGAAAAATTTAAATTATCCTTGTATAATTTGGTCCTAAAGGAGCTCCCTGATAAACAAAAATATGTTTTTATATCTAGAGACACCTAAAGATTCCATACACACACGCACACACAGACACTCAAACTGTTAGAACTGATCAACCAAGTCAGTAAAGTTACAGTTACAAAACCAACATACAAAATTTGGGGGCATTTCTACATGCAAACAGTAAAGAGTCTGGAAAAAACCCAGAAAAGTAATCCCCTTTACAATAGCTACTCAGTTTTAACTTGCCCTTGGCTTAGCTGATAATTTAAATTAGTTTTCAATTGATCAGTTTGTGGTAATTAAAATAGCAGTACATCCCAGATCAGACATCTGAGATCTAAAACCTGCGTAGATGCAGAAAAAAAACACTGAAAGATTGATAAGCCGTTGCCAGCAGAGAAACAGATGCTATGTTTTGTTCATTTCCTGATGGAAAGTAATTTTTCAATGGAAACAACAGTGTAGCAAGTCATTTTGTTGATGAATTGTTAAAAAATATTTTTTTTTGCATCATCTGAAATACAGAGTTAGATTATTGTCCTTCATTTTGGTACCTTACTTACAAAATCATCTATACTTTTATATACTCACGAAAGAGAACTGGTGTCAAAGAGAGAAAAAAATGCATATATGTGAAATTTACATTCATATCAATAATAAAAATGATTGCTCCCTATTAAAGATGAGCCCCTGAGGTTATGAAGAAAACAAAAGGCATCATGTTATTTTTTACTGCCTCTATACATAACTAATTATTTGCCTCTTACATTTCATACAGGTATAATAATTGTTAAGACTCATCAACTCATCAGGTTGTTTGGAGGAGAGAGTCAAGGCAGTTCTCAGGGTTGGGGATGACACCCGACCTGTAATGCCATCTCTCTACAACACCCTCCACCCCATGAATGCTTTTACGCCTCTTGTTCTAGTGTCACTAAGGGTGGAGGACGTTCAGTATTTTCTTAATATACTAACATCTTTGTTTGTTAAAGTGTCCACTCCCAAATGGTCCCCTGAAAAACTTACGTTTGAAGATTTGAACTGAAATGAATTTTCCATTCTGTATAAGATGCAACAAAAATTTCAAGCATTTTCTCATGATTTGTTCTCCCAGATGTTCTCACCTTTTTGTTGCTCACTAGCACATCCCTGTTCACTAGGCTGGGGACGTGGGGCAGGGTAGGTGGCAGTCAAAGGAAAAGCAAAGGAGAGACCCACGTGGTCAGCCGGCGTCTTGGCCCTGGCTAGTGTTTTCCAGAGTACAGTGAGCGAGATACTAGTTCTGTGCCTCTAAAGGGTTTCATGTCAGGTAAATTCGGAATGTTCTTCATACTATTTTTCCATCTTGGACATTTGCAATCATATTAAAATTTTGAAAGCTCTAGGAATTCAGGCACTTAAAATATCAGTTTATTATATTATTACTTTTGTCTAATCTACTATTTCTCAAACATTGTTGACTCTAGAGCAGCAGTTTTCAAACTGTGAGTCACGACCCCTTTGTAGCAATGAAAATATATCCTGCATGTCAGATATTTACATTATGATTCATAACCATAGCAAAATTACAGTTATAAAGTACCAACAAAAATAATTTTATGGTTGGGGGTCCCCACAACATGAGGAACTGTATTAAAGGGTCTCAGCATCAGGAAGGTTGAGAACCACTGCTTTAGAGCCTTTTTCTGCACATTACACGGGTGGAACTGCTGAGAAAAATTACATCAGTGTATTTTAAACTGCTCTGACTTCGTCCCAGAGTAAGAAATCAATTTTACATCGTTATCCAGCATACACACACGTAACTGAAATAAGATTTAGCACACGATTTATTCTTTCTCTGCATGATGCAGTCTGATACTTCCTACCCTGGTCTCAATCATTCTCTAAATGTTGGTTGCTATCCATTTATAGATTTCAGAATCCACTAATGAGTGCCCTGGACAGTGCTGTGAGGTTGGTCTCTGTCTTCAGTGTCACCTGGTTATTCTCCCAGGGCAGCTTCCCTTCATGTTCCTGGCAAGGATCAAGTCTTCATTCCCCCCAAGAAGATCGCGTGCTATCATGAGATATATATTGTGTTTCTGAACTATGTATGCAGAAGAACTGTAAGCTGCCGCCCCCAATTCCATGATCGTTTAAGTCAGTTTGCACTTCATTTCAATGATCTAGATTGAGGAGATAGGGCCTCGTGTATAGAAGTGGTAGGACGCCAGGTAAGAAGAGCTAAGTTAGAAGCCGCTGAGTAGGTCTGGAGAGGTTGTAGAAGGCTGGTCCAGAAGGGTGTCCAGGAACACAGGGGTTCATGGGGGTCTACAAGGACTAGGTGAATTTTCAGGAAAATTAGGAAGAATTTGGAGAATTTAGGAGATGCATGTTGTGAAAGATTAGCAAAATGTACCTAATCATAGTAGAACCTTATTTAATCAGGAGGACACTCTCCCAGGGTCCTTGGACTTGAAAGGATAATGTTTTACCTCGTTGGCATCAGTTGGGGCAGGTAAAGTCCAGGAAGAGCTTTTCTTGCCAGTTCGGCCACCTGGGCAGCTGCCAGAGTTAAGCCTCTGTGAAAGAAACCCCGGTCCCCGGGGCTCCTATGGGGCCCTTATTGTACAAATCTACTAATTATTGTCCCTCTAGGCCAGACATCCTCAAACTACAGCCCAAAGATCACATGCAGCCCGCCTAGAACATTTATCCAGCCCGCTGGGTATTTTTGCCGCCGCTGCCTGTCCTGCTTAGCAGCCGACTCTTCCCAGGGCCCGCAGTCTGGCCCTCCAACGGTCTGAGGGACACTCAACTGGCCCCTGTTTAAATAGTTTGAGGATCCCTGGTCTAGGCTATATGTAGTATTATTTTAAGGATACTTAAAGCATTATAATTATCTGAGTTTTTAAAATGAGTATTTTTCAAAATAACCTTATTTGTATTTTACTAAAACACTCAATGTAAGTGATTATGTCACTCTACAGGCAGGTTTATTCTGCCTCAGACACTTTCATCTTATAAAATAAATTCTCACTCTATGGGCATAAAGAATTGCTTTTCACATGAACAAATGACCTTGTGTCATTTCAAGATATTTTTATCTTTATGACTTTCACACACATGCACACACACAGAGACACACTGTCACCCTTTCTGTAAGTGACCGGGGAGGCACGAATCAGCCTGTGCTCACTGCTTATGGTGCACGGTGAATTTTTCTAAATGACTCTGTGTTTGAAAAGGAGAATTTCCTTGTAATTCTGAAAATAATCTACAACATTGAAAGATGACATTACAAATCATCACTAACTCAGTTTTCTCAGGGCTGCTCAGTTTTCTTATGAAATATTTCTACAGATTAGATAAAAAAGGGAAAGATGACTTCTCAACTAAACCTTGTAGCTTTAACCAGAAGCTATTTTAAGAAAGGGCCTGGGAGGTGAAGAATTGAGAAGCTGCAAATATGTAGAAAGAGACTGGCATATGTTTAAATCATATGTTTCTAAAGTTTGACCGAGCATGAAATTCATTTGTAAGAAGGTGCCCTTGGAAATGGAGGCAGGAAAGGCTGGTGCACCTGCGTGCCTGATGGCAGCCAAGCTTCGGGACAAACTCTCAGCCCAGTGCCTCGCCCAGCCCTGCAGCTGGAGGACCCTCAGCTCAGCTTTGAGTATGAAGGCCACGTGTTGTTTCCTGAAAGTTAGAAACGGAAGAAATTCTAGGTCATCTGGTGAATCGTCTACAGTTCTAACATTCCTCAGTCCTGTGGACAACATCTGATTTTTTTTTTCTCTTTCTCTATTCTAACTTTAGAATCAGCCCCACTCTCTTTAGTACTTCATATAGATCTTCTCTAGCGACTTTCCTAAACTTTGTCTACTTCTTTTACTTTTATTAGAAACTCAGTTACATTGTATAGCCCACAGTCACAGATGATATTTGAATTTTTTGATAGTATTCAACAGTCATGTACTGAGGTTCAAGAAGTACTTGACTAGTTCTATATGATGTGGGGGTGAGGTAGAAATAAGAAAGACCAGACAGTTTCCTTAAAGTAGATGAATATCTCTCAATTTCCGGTTTCATCAGACATCATAGGACCAGCGCTGCTTGAACATTCCTTCCTTTCCTGGTGCTTAAACAGTAATAGTATTTTATCCTGAGAAAGGGTGGCAGGAAAAGCTCAAAGTTATTTTTCTCTTTCTTTGCATCATCTGAATGATGAGATGTTAGTCAGCCTTGTAAAGGCAGGGCCTAAATAGAATTGTGCTGCCTTGCACAGGATCTGTTGCAAAAGCCATACTGGGCTGCATTTTCTGGAGCGTGTCTGTGTGAAAACAACAGCTTTGATGTTCTTTTCACTGAGAGGAATCCTGCCCAAGGCTCTGTGCTCTGGATTGGCCTGACCATAGCAAAGCATGAGAGGTGAGCAGGAGCAGGTGAGGATTCCACCCTCAGGAGAGTTTACACGCTCTTACTGGAGATAGCATGCACACACAGAAAGGCCCCCAAACTCTAATATTTTAATTCACATTAAAAATGTTTTGACATTGTCTTCTGTCAATGTGAGGACAACGTGTCTGCCACAGATTCACCCACCTTCAGGTCAGGGCTGTGATGAGTCCTTTCCACTATCATTATCAGATTTTTTTTGAATCCATCTATTTCTCTACTTACTGGCACGTAAGTTTTCTTAGAAGGACACTGTGATTGCAGTAGGTACCTTTGGTATTGGAGATGTTACCAAGAAGTGAATAAAGGAATCTGCATGTCAGCAAGTGGAGTCTGTCAAAGTGATGTGTATTGGCGGTCAGCATGCAGGAAGGCAGAGCCTTTATGATGTGCAGTATTTTCCAACATAAAACATGTACGCATGGGGCCCTTACTCCCTGAAGCTATGTGTCCAGGTGCTTCCCTGCAATCCCAGCTCCCTGTCCTGGCCCATCAGTGTCGCTCCTGCAAGATACCCCTTCCCTGTCCTGGCTGCCTTTGCATTCTCACATTAGGGCCATTGAAGACACCATGGCACTCGGGAGCTGAACCGTCCACCCCAAGGATCAGGTTGTTTCTGAGTTTCCAGCCCCCGGTGACCAAATTGCCTGACCCAAGGTAGATATGAGGATCTTTCTGTAGATTTACTACACCCATTGTCTGACATGAGGTAGACGTGAGGGTCTTGCTGTAAACTTACTGGACCCGTTGTCTGACCCAAGGTAGACGTGAGGGTCTTGCTGTAGACTTACTGGACCCGTTGTCTGACCCAAGGTAGATGTGAGGGTCTTGCTGTAGACTTACCACACTCAACCTCTGACCGGAGGTAGATGTGAGGGTCTTGCTGTAGACTTACCACACTCAACCTCTGACCGGAGGTAGATGTGAGGGTCTTGCCTCATGTCCTAGTATCTTTTCCTTCCCAGCCTGTAGGCTTAGAAATCCAGTGCTAGTGAACTCACAAGTCACTAGTCTTCAGAGAGCTGAATAGTGAGTGACAGACTCATCAGATGTCTCTGTTTAAAAATTGGAATGCTGGTTAGTGAAAGTAGAATAAGAACCAAAACTAACACAGGGAGAAGATGAACTTACTAATGTCAGTACATCCAGTACTTATATATAAATGCTTTTATGTAGCTCAATTATTATCCACAGACGCTACCATGTTAGTTGGACTGTGTAAAGGGACCTTGGTATCAAAACTATGGTTGATACCTTGATGGATCTGACTGGGACAGGTCATTATAAGGTCCTCCAGGCTGGTACATACTTGCAGCTATGGCAATCTCTGAGTAGTTAGTGCCAAGAACACATTGCTTAATTTTGTTTCCTTGGAATTCCCTTTTATACTACTCATCTCTCTTTATTAATAAGTTATTTCTTCAGACAAATACAACGCAGTTACCTTGCTTGAAAGTTTTGTAATTAAAATTATAACCTAGTGATGCCTCCATAGGTTATCATGACTGTATATAAGATGATCACAATTATCTTTTTGGTTTAATTTTTTTCTTTTTGAAACAGAATCTCAACTCTATTGCCCTGGGTTAGAGTACCATGACATCATAACTCACAGCAACCTTAAACTCCGGGGTTTTAGCAATCCTTTTCCCTCTGCCTTCTGAGTAGTTGGGACTACTGGTGCTTACCATAATGCGTGGCTAATTCTTCTATTTTTAGTAGAGATGGGGTCTTGCTCTTGCTCAGGCTGGTCTCAAACTCATGAACTCAGGTGATCCACCCTCCTCGGTGTCCCAAAGTGCTAAGATTACAGCAGTGAACTACCATGTCTGACCCTTCTAATTTCATTTTTAAGAGTATAACTTTAAAAATTAGGTTTACTGTAATTCCAGCGCTGTGGGAGGCTGAGGTGGGAGGATCACTTGAGGCCAGGAGCTCATTATTCTGGACCAGCTTTAAGTTGACATTCACATTGGTTATATAAACTGCCAGTCTTTTTTCTGTGCTGCATGTGGTGTGAATGGTCTATGTTTGTTCCCTTGAGGGAGCAAAGTCAATATAAAATCAGCTAAAGGAAGAGTTTGGAAATAGGCAACATAGAAGTGAAATGATTCAGAAAATAAAAAAAGAATATTGACTAGAAATTTATATTCAGTTTTGTTACATGATATACAGAAGGAGAAGTATTTTCTTAACATGTAATATGCAATACATTAAAAAAAAAACCTGGATATTACCCCCCAAATTATGTAGGAATATAAACCAAGGACTTCTCTTTAGATTTGGTATGTTTTTCACTCGATGTAACAGGCACATATATATAATATAACAAGTTCAGAATTATAGAGGCTTTGAAGTTGAAGAACTAAGTTGCTCAGTGATATCATTCATCATGGCCCAGGCCATCTAATCTGTATTCAGCTATCTTCAGCTCATGGTCACTGGATAGCTTCATGTGTGCTATGTCTCAACACCTAAATGTCCCCAGGCATGCTGGGCCTGACACAAAGTTCAATGCACATTACCCT
The DNA here is from genome assembly GCF_000181295.1 of Otolemur garnettii. Classification (NCBI taxonomy): domain Eukaryota; kingdom Metazoa; phylum Chordata; class Mammalia; order Primates; family Galagidae; genus Otolemur; species Otolemur garnettii. The sequence continues at coordinate 5,925,351 of NW_003852451.1, forward strand.
TAGCACAAAACAATGAGGTGCTCCTTGCCTGTAGAAAATCAGGTTTCCCCCAGAATACCCAAAGGACCATTTGGGGAAACCCCTGTTGTTTTATTCAGAATGAAGTATTGTCTGTAGCTGTTCAAACACTGGCAGGGCATTAGTAGACAGCTAAATGCTTACAGCAGCAAAATTCAAAGCTGAAAGAAGGGGATTGCTTTATGTATACACACATAAAAGGTAAATTGAAAGTAGTTATTACACATCATCATCAGAAGAGTAGATTCCCTGGACTACAGGAGGTCAACAGGGACTTTTTCTCATTGGAAATCTAATCTACTCTCTCTTATAATTAGTGATTAAGAACAAATGACCAATGGGAGTTAGGTGTGAAAACCTGAATACTTGATTAAGTTCGGAGGCTGAAAATGATGGATTGGTGCTGCGCTCCTCGTCCCTGGTGTGTTAGTGCTTTTGTGTTTCTCCTCCTAGTTTCACTCAATTGTAGCCTTAAGTCTTATCGAAAAAAGGAGCAAATGTGGTTTTTCACCCAGGCCTGTCAGTGTTTATTGCCTATTGGGCATATTTATCTACAAAGCTAAACGCCATGGATAATAGAAATATGGCTGAGTCAGAGCTCAACCCAAGACTGCAGGATAATACATTCACCTTAGCCCTGTGGAGTGTAGGGTAATAGACTTTTATGGAGCGCAGAAAGCACTTCCACTGACCTGGACGCTGTTTTTGAGATGCCAGTGGTCAAATAGGACATATATATTTAAACAGCCTTGCAGCTGTTTACTTAATAAAAATTGGCTCTGGCAGTACAAAAGTCTGGGAAAAGACATTTATTCTGACCGCAAATATACTCAATAGACCATATCAAAAATATTAATTTTATTGACAATTATTAGTAATAACACAAACATTCATGAAGAATTTATTTTGAGGTTTTATTTTATTTTTATCTTTGCTATTTCTCCAATCATCAAATTAAAACCTACCTGTCCTTCAAGTGCTTGCTGAAATCGTTGCATTACCTTCTGAGATGCTTTCCACGTTTGTCCTTTGTCCTAAATCAGAGTGTTGGTTTGTTTATTTATCTACTTCTTTACTGTCACTCAGAGACAGAACATAAAATATTTTAGTATACCCTTCCTTTCCCACCCTTCACAGCAATTTGGAGCTCTTTCTGGAATGGCTGTAAAAGCTGTCATCATGTGAGGTCTGACAATTAAGTTCCTGAACTCATCTTAGAAAAGGGGCTTTTTGAAGGGTGGACAAGCATGGGTACACAGCTTCCCAAAGGGAATACTTTGAAGGTGACTGTAGGGATAGTCAACAGTGAGGTATGTAGCACTTTTTCTAGGATGAGTTCAGGAACTTAATTGTCCCACCTCATATAACCTTCCCTTATGAATTTTAAAGAGGCTCTTGTATGTTTTGTTTGAGTTTAAATGTATACATTGATTGATCATAAGCTTTACTGAGGTGTAACATATATACAGAAAATTGCGTGTAATTAATGTGCACATCTTGGTGTTTGGCATGATACCATTACCACCATCAAGGTGCTGAACATAACTTTCATCTCCATAAATCTTCCTGTGTCTTTTGTGTTTTTCTATTTGTTGTTTTGTGTGTGTGGTAATGACACTTAGCAAGGAATATACTGTCTTTTCATATTCTAAAGTGCACAATACAATAATATCAGATTACTAACTCTAAAATAGACACTACATTGTACAGCAGAGTTCTAGAACTTAGTCACCATGTGTAATGGAAACTTCATACCTACTGAGCAACAATTGCCCATTTCTACCTTGCCACAGCCCCTGGCAGCCACCACTGTCTGCTTCTGTGAGTTTGGGTGTTTGCTATACCTCACAGAAGTGGACTCATGCAGTATTTGTCTTTTTGTGACTGGCTTATTTCATTTTACTTAATATTCTTTTTTAAAAATTTTTTTTAGAGATAGAGTTTCACTTATTAATCCTCGGTAGAGTGCCGTGGCGTCACACAACTCACAGCAACCTCTAGCTCTTGGGCTTAGGCAATTCTCTTGCCTCAGCCTCCCTAGTAGCTGGAGCTACAGGTGTCCGCCACAGTGCCAGGCTAATTTTTTTTGTTGTTGTTACAGTTTGGCTGGGGTCAGGTTCAAACCTGCTACCCTCAGTATATGAGGCTGGAACCCTACTCACTGAGCCATAGGTACCACCCAGTTTTTGCATAATATTCTGTAGAATCATCCCTGTTGTTGCAAATGGTGGGAATTTCTGTTTTTTAAAAGACCAATAGCATTCCTTTGCACACACACATACCTACAAATGTGTATATGTATGCATTTTCTTTATCCATTTACATGCTAACGAATGGGGTTGTTTCCACATCTTGCCTACTGTGAATAAGTAGGCAACAAACATAGAGATGCAGACACTTCCAAATGTTGGAACAATTGAATATCCATCTGCAAAAAAAGAAAAGCTTTGATCCAGTCTTTGCCCTGTCTGCATACAGTAGAACCTCCATAGTTGACCACCCCCCTACATTGATCACCTCCTTGAATTGGCCTAATTTTCATAGACCAGACATGTACCACATGTACGTATCAGTACAGCAGGCCAGTCCCTTAGGTTGGCCACCTCCATGTTCACCAGTTTGTTACAGTCCCTTGGGTGGTCAACTTACAGAGGTTCTATGGCATTAATTCAAAAGAGAGTATAGACTTAAATATAATACTCAAAAGTATAAAGCTTCTAAAAGAAAACATAGGTAGCTATTTTTGTGACCTTAGGTTAGGCAAAGATTTCTTAGATTATAATACCAAAGTATAATGCATTTTTAAAAAGATAAATTTGACTCCATCGAGATAATAACTACTGCTCTTCAAGAAATCCTAAGAGCATGAAAAGATAAGCTGAAGACTACAGAAAATATTCACAAATCATGTCTGATAAAGGACTCTATTCATGATATACGAAGACTCAAAATTAAGAAATTAAAAATATGTACAAGATTTTAGTACACACCTCACCAAAGAGATAAAGAGATACACTAAGTACCCTGGAAAATATTCCACAGAATTAGTCAGCAGGGAAGTGCAGACTAGCACTGCAGTGAGGTACCACTGTATGACTCTATTTGAATGACAATCGAAAAACTCAAACCGTTAACAACAAGTAGGTGAGGGGACGAGAACCATTGGTAGGAATATGGGAAGTGGCACAGCCATTTACAGACATCCTTACAGATGAGGCCGCATTCTCATTCCTAGATGTTTACTCCTCAAGTGGAAGAAAAACTTCTAGTTACTCAAAACCCTACACGCTCTGTTTGAAGCAACTTTATTCATAATAACCAAAACCAGAAAAAAAACCCAACAAAACTTAATTGTTCTTCAACCATGATACACACCTATAAAATGGGATACTAGGCAGGAATAAAAAAGGAATTAAGTGCTGATACAAAAGCATGGATTAATTTCAAGTGCAGTCTACCCTGTGAAACAAGCCACACTCAAAAGCTGTGCACTTCACTAAGGTAAACACTGTAGGAACAGTAACAGATCAGAAGCCACTTGGGGGGAGGAGTTGACTACAAAGATCACAGGGACAGTTGGGGGATCATGGAACTGTCTATAACTTGATTTTGATGATAGTGATACAATGATATTCATTTGTCATAATTTGTATAACTATCAGGTCAGACAGTTAAGTTCAGGAACTTATCCTAGAAAAAGTGCTTAATACCTCATTGCCAAGGTCACCGGATGGCCAAGGGGAGTCCTTCCAAGGTGACCGTAGGGACAGTCAGCAATGAGGTACGTGACACTTTTTGTAGGATGAGTTCCTGAACTTAATTGTCAGATCTTATAGTATAATAGCTCTGATGGTCATACCAGGAAAAGAGTTCCAAAATTGCTTGGAAGGGTGGCCTGGGCGCTGACCTCAGTGTGTCACTTCCCAAAGCTGGCCATACTGATAGTTAAGCAATGAGGTGTGTATGTAGCACTTTTTCTAGGGTGAGTTCATGAACTTAATTGTCCTACCTCATGTACATTAGAAAGGATGACTCTTAGCTTATAAAACCACACCTTAATGAAATATGGCACATTTTAATAAATTTCAGAGGTGCAGAGTAACATTGGCATACTTATTCAGTTGGATTTATCAGCAACAAAGGGAAAAGGACCATGACAACACGTTGCAATTTGAATAAAGAATTCTCAAGTGAGACAAAATGAGACAGAGAATGCAGGAGGGAGACTGTTTAAGGCACAAAATGATGTGCTCTGTATTGGGTCATGTTTGTATTTTCCTTGGAATATTTAAGTTGAGAAAAATAGCTCTATCTTCTGTATTTTCATAGTGCAAACTTCATTCCTCTATTTAACATTTATGTAATTCTACTTGGTTTTCTGGCTACTTGAAATATTTGTTTCCCCAATGACATTGTAATCTGAGGGAAGGAACTGAGCTTTACTTATGTTTACCTGTGTATACAATTAAAATGTTTTTAAACAAAAGCTACTTTTGTTTAAAAATTGTCACGATTAAAAGATGGCTTGTAGTTTTTGAATTTCCGGCTTAATTCGACTGACCAGTTTGTTAAGTCTCATCTCTCCCAACCTGTATCTCTTTCTACATGTCCATTTGTAATAATCCTGAGACTTTCACTTGGTCTAATACATCGATCTTTACCAGGTGACCCATTACTATTCTTTCCTTGAAATAACTTCCAGTGCAACATTGCATCAGCCACTGTGCCAGGCACACGTGACACGACTGGAAAGACAGTGGCTTAGTTTACAGAGAGCTCAAGACAAAGTGGATAGAAACCTGAATGGTATTTGTGGAACTAGAGAGAAAAGGTACCTGACTCACCTTGGGCGATTGGAGGATTTTAAAAAGAGAATAATGTCTGCCATGAATTTCGAAGAAGACCTGGGATTATCCGTATGAATAAGCCTGAAAGGGCATCAGAAACAGGCAGCAGATCACGGACTGTGAGAAGCCGTGGGGGTTGGGAAACTGGAAGTGTTTCCCATCAGCACCGTTAAAGCAAAAGTTTGATGATGATACGCGAAGAGAGGAAACCCGGACCAGGCTGCAGCCGTGCTGCGGGCGGTGGAGGTGAGAAGGCAGCCAGGGTGGCCAGGTTGTGGTCTGGCTGTCTGAGTGTCTGATGATGCCATTTATTAAGGTAGGAAGGAGCAGATTAGAGCAGAGGGAGGTGAGTTCAGCTTTGAATGGGCAGGTTGCCTAGGGCTGCCCCGCAGGTGGTGATGTCTGTGCGTCTCCGCTCAGGAGAGGCTGCAGGTGTGTATTTCCCAGCGGCTCTCACTTGTCCTCCAGTCTTACCGTGGGTGCTGCGTCTTGGGAGAAGTCCTGAGTGTTGGCTCATGTACTAAAACACTGAGCTTAACACTGTGTGCTGGGCAGCGGCACCGTCACCGGCACTAGAGAGGAAAGTGAAGTAAATATTATCCCTGTCATGAAGGAGCTTAAAAACTCACCGATAGAATGAGGGAGCCGTAAAGCAACACGGTATTCAGAAACTGAGATAAGGGCTGGAGTGAATAAACGGTGAGAAGATAAGAGAATTACGGGTACTTTAGATAAGGTGCCCGGGAAGGAAGGCGGCTCTGAGGGGAGCATTTAAGCCGACATGGAAGGCATCTAAGGAGCTGGCTGTGTCCAGGCCACCGGAAAGGGTCAGAATGGAAAGGAGGCCCCAGGTAGGCATTCCACAAATAAGCACCGACCAAGTTAGTGAAAATTATATCAGTACAAAATATAAAATTAAAACTGTGCGCAGCATATCATAAAATGTTGGAAATTGTTCTTAGAAAGGTTAGTTGAAAATATTTTTTTAAAAGATACATTTCTATCAGAAGTCGATGTATGTGATAGTCCTCATTTTGGGAAATTTGAGACAGGACAAATATATAATGGAATGAAGGGAGCTCCTAACTGGACCCACAGCACAGTAATGTTCAAAGAGAGGGAAGTCCCGGGGGCTAAATTCTGTTGTGTTTGTTCGGGGAATCACCTGGGGTCAGAAGCAGGTGTTTCCAGTTGCCTGCTGCTTCCTTATTTAGTCTGTGTCTGTGGGCAGGTTACTTACCTGGGCCTCGGGCCTTTTATCTGAGAAGTCAAGCTACTAAGCTTTATTGTGAGGAGCAAATTTGTTAGTATTCAGAAGATTTTGCCCGTGTTTAGAAGAATACCCAGCAATGTGAGTTAACAGATGTTTACCATTGTTATTATAAATGGGTTGATAAAAATCTATAAAAAAAATTACAGTGTGGTGCTTAGGTGTGTGGTGGCTGTCACTGTTCCAGGTTAGTGATGAGAAACATTGACAGGGACGTTCCATGGGTCCAGAAGCTCAGGGTAAGGGCCAGCAGCACATCGGGCTGTTTGCTTTACACTCACTTCGAGATAAAAGTGTGTCCAGTTCTCAGCAGTCAAATGGAACTGCAGAGAGTGCTAGACTTAATTCTGTGAACTGTTAGATGTATTCCACAATGGTGGGGCTAATGCATGGGGTAAGGGTTGACCTGGAGTGAGCCTGCGACATCACATCCTATGTCATCGAGGCAGTTGCTTGCAGACAGTGTAGGGAAGCCAGTGTTGATTGACCCAGGAAGGCTGGGGACGGCAGAGGGCTGGCCCCGATTACCTTCAGAGAGCACCTTCCAGATCTCAGTCTTGCCTGCAAGTTTTGGGGAATAATTTCTGCCTCCCTTCTTCCTTTCAAGGATGTAATAAGAATTCATTAATGCTGTAAAATACTTTGAACACCTCTACAAAGTGCTTTTTTGTTACCTTATTATATTTGATATCTCGCCAATCTTTTGAAGGATGTAAGTCATGAATATTAAAATCCATCCTGCATATTTTATGTTGTTTTTATCATGATGGGTGAATATTAATTTATTGGAGATTTGGGCTTTTCTAAAGGTTGCCTTGAAAGTTCTCGATGTGCACTTTGTTGACCTCAGCCAAGTGTGGATGGTGGAAGGTCAAGGCGGGGTCCTGAGGACCTGCGTTTTGAGGGAGGCTACAATGGCAGGTCCCACCACCTGCTCCTTCCTTTCCCTCTAAGCTTAAAGTGCTTTTAAGCAAATTAAATGGAGAAGAATGTGTAGATTTCTTTAAATGAGCCAGATAATTTTTGTCTTATTCAATCAAATATTCCACCCTTTTTGTACGGAATTACCTATTTTGACACTAATGACCAGCAGCAGTTGGATTCAGAAGGGTCCAGCGTCACTCATGTCTCCCTGTGCTTTTCTCCCTGAGCTGTTTGCTTCCAATGGCTGCAGCCCCCTCCCTTCTCTCCTGCCTTTTTTTTTTTTTTTG
>NW_003852451.1:5932716-5946775 GCF_000181295.1 Otolemur garnettii
CGAGCTACCCAGCCTTCCTCCACTTCGCCGTTTGCCTCTTTTCCTTCGCTGCCGCTTCTCCACCCCCTCCTTTTTTTTTTTTTTTTTTTTTTTTTTGAGACAGGGCCTCAAGCTGTCCCCCTGAGCTGTTTGCTTCCAATGGCTGCAGCCCCCTCCCTTCTCTCCTGCCTTTTTTTTTTTTTTTGGCCGGGGTTGGGTTTGAACCCACCACCTCCAGCATATGGGGCTTGCACCCTACCATTTTGAGCCACAGGTGCTGCCCCTCTCCTGCCTTCTCGAGTAGAATGCCTCCTCATTTGTCAAGGCTCAGTCCCAGCTTCACCTCCTCTAAGAAGGGTGCAATAACACTTTCTCCCTGGAAGCTATAATCGGCCCTGTTCTACCTCTTAGGTAACATGCACGATACTTTATTGCATCTAATTCTCTGCAGTCTTATTTTCTTCAAGTGTATCCTGTTTCCCCTTGGTGTTCAGTCCACTCAGCTGGTTGTTCAGTATGAACTGTATTCAGCTGCTGGGAACAGAGACCAAAACCTGCAGGGAATTAAATATGGCAAGGATGTGTTTTCCTCTCTGGTCCGGGGCTGGGGTAGGCAGCCCAAAGCTCACGTGCCTCCTGCTGAGAACCAGGGCCCGAGTTCTCTATTTGCTGACCCCTCACCCTGAGTGCACGGCTGTTCCCTCAAGGTCACCTCTTGGCACAAGATGTTTTATGGAGAGTCAACCATCAAATTCATAGTTCAAGAAAGAAGAGGAAAAGAAAACAGCCAATAAATATTTGTGCCTGCTATATTTATTCCATTTACTTAAGGAATAATTTTAACTTTGTTCTTATATTTCATTGACCAGAAATTAGTCAATGACTAACTTTAGCTACCAGGAGGCTGGAGAGTGTGGTGCTGTGGTGGGTGTTTTATCTCTAGTGTTTTATTACTCAGTAAGGAGGAAGGTGTGTCAGTGAGGCAGGGGGCTGGCGGCCTTTGCCAAGGTGTTGGATGACTCTTCCACGTGTAAGTGAATAAAGAACACCTCCCAGAGCCACGGGCTGTGTGTGGGGTGCTGACACAGCAAATTCTCACTCACGAGATTGGGAATGAGTGGAGAAAAAAGTCCACAAGTAATTGCTTTGCTAAATTAATTAGGTTTATTGTCTTGGTTTATAAATAATTTTTATATTCATATCTGGTACTTTTTCTTAGACCGGGGGTATTTATCATGATTATTTACCTGTTTTCAATTTCTCATCTATGCAAGAGAAAGATAAAGTCTACCTTGAAGATTGTTGTTATGATAAAATAAATTCATGATGTGAAGTGTGTAGAGCAGGCTCAGACACATAGTAGGTGCTTATTAAATTTTAGGTCTTTACTACAATATCACTAATTGTAACTGTTAATGTTTATTGGAATTTTACCAAGTTTCAGTCTCTGTGGGCAATGCTGTACCAATATTAACTCAAATAATGTAATAACTGCCTTCTGAGATTGGTGTTGTCATCATTACTGCGTGATAAGAGATCCAAGGGGCTGGAGGGTTACTGAGTCAGCTGACATATGGCCCTGACGATGAGCCCATCACAGCTCAGAGTCTCCTATAAGAATGAACCTATTTGACCTTCATGACGGGCATGTGATGGACAAACAATTATCAGCTCTATTTTTCAGATGAAGAAACTGAGACTCAGAGGGGTTAACTTACTTGACCAAGGCCACTCATCTAGCACCTGGCAGAGACAGGATGTGGCTTCAGGAAGTCTGAGGCGGGATCCCTGCTCTTACCCCCGTGATGCGTCTGGCTTTGCATCTGGGTTTCTCAGAGGCCGTTTCTTGAGCTTGTGATTTTAACCATTGTGATGTCACCTCTTAGTGTGCATTTTCATCTTATTTTTTCCTGTGCATTACTTAATTGGATATTCTCCTTTTCTCTTGTTTTGGTATTTTTTAGATTTTTTTTAATCTGACCTTTGTGAACTAAAATCATTTCAGTAGGCTAGGTGTGTCTATTAGTATCTGTGGCCGTTGTGTCTGTGTCCAGTTGGTTAAAGTGACTGTTAACACCAATCCAAATAGTGAAACGGGCAGCTCTACTATGACGCATGACAAACCATGTTTATGGAAAGGGTCTGTGACCCTCTAGTCTGGCTGCTGTTTTCAGACCAGGTGACACACAAATAATTGACTCCCCTCTGAGAGCCTCTAGGGGAAGGCAGCTTCCCCCTAGTGAGGTGAAAGGCAGAGGGTTTTAGGCCTCCTCATCCGGTGTGTTCCTGTCACGGGCCCAGCCCTCCGTTGTCCCTCCCTCTTTGTCACGGGCCCAGCCCTCCGTTGTCCCTCCCTCTTTGTCACGGGCCCAGCCCTCCGTTGTCCCTCCCTCTTCCTACTGTATTATATATAGTTTACGCCATTTGCGCAAAATACACTAGATAGTAATGCCATATATTCATTTTTAAATCGTCTGGGTGCTTTTGAAGTTTCTCTGGCACCAATATTGATTGCCATAGGCAATTAATACTAATTGCCTCCAGATTATTTGAATATTATTTTAAAATACATAATCAATAAAGCACATTGAAATTCAAATGATTAATCGAATGTTAATTGAAGAGTAAGACTCATCACTTTACTAGGTTGAACTAGAGTATTTCTTTGAATACACTTAACTGCAGGTTGCATAGTTGAAGAATTCCAAGCACGGGGTATCCACAAAGTGCAGTTGTACAGTTTAAAACAGACAGCTGTTCTAAGTTGTACTCGAACTTTGCGGATACCCTTTATATTAAACTTGATTTACCAAAACCTGTTGAGAAATAAACTAAGTAAATTTGATTTGATTTCGAAGATTGAGGTGTATGCTTTTAGAGTTTGGGATTTTGCTTGCTCTAGATTTTTTTTGTTAAAAACACAAAACTTATTTTTAAAACATATTTTGAGTGGATTTTTGGGAAGTTACATGAAAGTCAGAGTTGGCACAAATGTGAGTACCCTTGTTTGTTTCTGGATAGCCACAACTGTGTATATAATCTTGCAGTACCCCCGTGCTGCTGCTTTGAAAAAAATAATGTAACATAAGCTTTTGTTTAGGAAAAAAAATGGCTTTCACGTTGTATAATTGTAAATATTACTGACATGATCCATCTGCATGTGCTGGACTAAATTGCTTGCTTTTATGGAACTGGGGAGCTCCTTTTGGACTGGTTTGCGGTTGTTTGGCAGCCCTCAGAGACGCGACTGTTGCCTCCTCCAGCGGTGCTGGTGCTGCGTTTCTGTAAAAGAAAACAAGGGAGCCAACCAAAAGGACACGGTTCCCCTGTGAGAGAAAGCTGGGGAGGGAGAGCGCTTCTCTCTTGTGAAACACACGCCCCCCCCCCCACACACACAGACAGTCACGTCGTGCTTTCTTTTTCAGTTGTCATGATTGTTTCTCTTCACTGTGCCGCACTGCACACCTCGGAAGCCAAGCACAATTTATATTGCTGAGACAGACGCTATAAAATGACACTGAACAGGGCAGGCGTTGGAAAAGTCGTGTGTTTGCACCTGATTACCTGTCATAATATGTTTCTCAATTTCTTTTTTTTTTTTCTAAATTACATGAGGTTAGGAAGGAAATTGTGGTTCTTAGTCTTAGAGATTATAATTTTAAACAAGAAGCTAGAAGGAAGTCGATGAATTTGGGAGTGGCAAAAACTGAATCATGATGAAACCCCAAACTGAATGTTCAAAATATTTTATTCTAAAAGCTAATTTTGCTGAACTATTGTTATAGAACTGTTCAGTGACAATTCTCACCAAATACTCAATTTTCCTCCAAATATCTTGCAAAGTCCCTTTTTAAATTAAATGATGATATTGGTGACATCGACTTGTGAAAAACACATCTGCACTAAGTAGCATTTATTCAGAATCCTGGCAGGTGCATAATGCCTGATGCTACTCACAGGAGGCCTGCGGGCACCTTCGCGCCTTTAAAGAGGGATACTTCAGAGCAGTGGTACCTAGGAATAGCTCATGCAGTTCCTGTGTGGGGGTCTGGGGACGCTTTTACACTCTTCACTAGCGTCCTCTGAGGCGCATGTACATTCCTTCCTTACTGCATCCAGTTTCCTCTAAGCATGAGTCCACGGCTAAGATGGGAGAATAATCTGTCATTCCCAACGCTGATTTTAGGTTAACTGATCACCGTGCTTTATGTACATTTTTTTTTCTTTTTAATGACTTCCAATTTTAATCCTTTTCTTGTAGATTATGTATCATCTCCTCTTTGGCTATGAGGTGCGTAGTTTTGTTAACCACAGACATCAATGAGTTCAGTTTCTGAGACCAGTCATTTAATAAATTATTTGGATCCTTGGGTCTCTGGAAGTTGATAATTCCTGCCAGTCTGTCTACTTTAGCAAAGGTGGTCTTGTTAACGTCTAAATTTGAGAAAAAAGCTTCTGACTCATCAACAGATCGATCCAGAAGTTGCACCGTCCTTTTCATTGTTATCCGAGTATAGTACTTGGCCGTTATTCTAATATTATGTTCAACAACTCTGTTCAAGTCTTTCCACCTTTTTTCACCTTCCTCCATAGAAGCCAAAACATCAGTCGCAGGACTCTCAAGGGAACCTTAAGATTTATGTCGAAATTGAGCGTGCTCGACTGACTAAAACATTAGCAACCATGAAAGAGCGAAATGGTGATGTGAAAGAGGCTGCCTCTATATTCAGGAGTGACAGGTGGAAACCTGTGGGTCGAGGGAAAAGAAAGAGCGGGTGGAGTTTATTTTGGAGCAAATGAGGCTCTGCCCAGCCCTGAAAGATTATATTCGGGCACAAATCATCAGCAAGAAAATTAACACCAAAGTTTCCCAGGAAGAAAGCACAGAGAAATTAAAGCTGAAGTACAGTAATTCAATGATTCAGCTGGGTCAGCATGAGGGATCTTACCTTTCTATTTGCAAGCTCTGCAGAGCAGTAAACGATACTCCCCATATACGGGCAGAAAGTGAAACGTGGCAACAGGCTTTGAAGAGTGTTGTGCTCTGCGTTATCCTGGCTCCTTTTGACAACGAACAGTCAGATTTGCTTCACCGAGTAGGTGCTGACAAGAAGTTAGAATAAATTCCCCAATACAAGGATCTTTTAAAGCTTTTTACCACAATGGAGTTAATGCGTTGGTCCACACTCGTTGAGGACTGTGGAATGGAATTAAGAAAAGGTTCATGTGCATTCAGAGCTCACTGTGAGGCTGTGGAGAGTGCTGTGTGCTTCCACAGTACTGAAATGACATACAATGTAATAGAAATCACATATATTTAATTTATATCACTATATATTATATATAATTTGTTTTATTCACACACATATACATATTCGATGATTGGAAGGTTTGTCCCTTCCAACTCTCAGGTTGAAATGTAATCGCCATTGTAACAATATTAAGAGATGGGATATTTAAGAGGTCATCGGGCCATGAGGGCTGTGCACTCACGAATGGATTAATGTCTCAGAGTAGGTTGTCATCTCAGGAGTAGGCTTGTTATAAAGGAGCAAGTTTGGTCTCTCTCTCCTTCTCTCTCTCCTGCTCCCCACCCACACCTTCCACCAGGTGACGAAGGGCTTTCCAGACACCAGCACCTCAGTACTGGACTTCTCAGCTTCCAGAACTGTGAGCCTATTAGTTTATGTTCACTATGAATTACACAGTCTTAGCTATTCTGTTACAGCAGCACAAAACAGACTCGGACCGTCAAAAACCAGTCATTTCCCTGGTTGCTCATAATGGGAGGGTGATTTCTGTAGCTGTTAATCCTTCACATGTGGACCTGGAAGTTTCAGGTATAGTTTCAGGTGCCTTCACTGCTCTCTGTAATCGCTACAACTATTCTCTGAAATAGATGCTAATATTGTCTTCATTTTATAAATAAAGACACTGGCCCTGAGGAAGTTTGAGCAGCTTCCCCAGGATCATTGATATGATAAATAGCAAGTTAAGTTTTCGACCTGGGTGTATATGATTTCAAAGCCTGTGCAGCACAATAACGTTCTTATATATTCTTAATATATTTCTAAATTAATCAGAAATAAAATCATTCCTAAAAAAGTAACCCACTCGAAGCTGAGGGCTTTTAAGAAAGGATTGTTCTATGACAGTCATGGTATAGTATTTTAATTAGAATGACTTGAGTGGTGCATTGAAATTATAAAAAATGAGGGACTTTCGGGCGTTGTGGCTCACGCCTATAATCCTAGCACTCTGGGAGGCCAAGGTGGGTAGATTTCCTGAACTCACAGATTCGAGACCAGTGTGAGCCAGAGCAAGACCCCATCTCTAAAAATAGCCAGGCATTGTGGTAGGTGCCTGAAGTCCCAGCTGCTCAGGAGGCTGAGGCAAGAGGATTGTTTGAGCCCAAGAGTTTGAAGTTGCTGTGAGCTATGATGCCATAGTGCTCTACTGAGGGCGACCAAATGAAACTAGAGGGACTTGACAGAGAAATTCTTGTTCTGTACATTTTCACTCTTCTCTTTATCCTTCTTGATCAATACAATTATATTTATTTTAAATTTGGATACTCCTATATACAATCAGAAATTTTAATAGGTGTTGATGCCATCCCTTCCTTTTGAAGCCGTCCAGCTGTTACGTGAGGTGGTGCCCCCACATTTCCCATTAGACGGGCAGCTGTAAACATAAGCTCAGCCCCTTTGTGACTGGCAATGAATCCCTGAAGTAATGAATCCATGAATGACTTGGGTATTTTTAAAATTTTTTCTTTTTATTTCCTTGGTTTTTATTTTTTTTACTTATTTGTTTTTCCTTTTTATTTCCTTGTGTTTTTTCTTGTTGTTTTTGTAGAGACAAAGTCCCACCCTATGCCCTGAGTAGAGTACAGTGGCATCATAGCTCACTGCAACCTCAGACTCAGGCTGTAGGCATCCTGCTGCCTCAGCCTCCGGAAGCTGCTGGGGTTACAGGTGCTTGCTGCGGCGCCCAGCTGGAATTTTCATTTGTTTTAATGAGTTAGTGTCTCACTCTTGTTCAGACAAGTCTTGAATTCCTGAGCTCCAGCAATTCTCCTGCCTCAGCCTCCCACAGTGCTGGGATTATAGGTATGAACCACCACACCTGGAAGGATTTGGGATTTTGCACTAAAGGTTCAGATAGTTAAAGCTAAAATTAGTGACTCAATAGATCACAGTGACGAAAGTGAAAACAGAGGTTACCATCTAATGAACATCTCACAGGTGTCATCCCCATCTTCTCAACAATCCTAAGGGATATTATAGTCCTCAGTTTAAGAAATGAGGACAGTTAAGCCTAGTAGGGTTAATTTACTTGCCTCAAATTACACAGCTGATAAATTCTAACATCCAAATTTAAACCCATAACTGATGGCTCTGAAATCAAAACATACTGCATAGAAGTGTATTATTTGCACCAAGCCAATAAATGAGAATTCAACATTTACTCAAAGTAGAATTCAGCAACCCAGGGCTTACACTAGCTCATTAAAAAATAATTGAATACTCACAAAAGGTATTACTAACTAGCTAGGTTATGTTCAAACCGCTAATATGCACCAAATAGTAGAATTATCCTGAAGTGATTCCTACTAAAGGGGAAGTAGAGATTGTGATGGAGTGTTCTGGTTCATGTTCAGGAGGGAGTTACACACATACAATAAAATAATTGTATATGTCAATAGTTTATATGTTATATAAATCATATAATATAGTATTTAAATTATTCTTATATAACATACATATATACTTATATACATATATAAGTATAATATATACTTATATAACATATGTATATAATATCCACATGTATACTTATATAACATACATAAATAATAACATGTATACTTACATATGTATGACATGTATACTTATATAACATATGTATGTTATATATACTTACATATGTATATAAGTTATATAGGTATACATATGTTATGTCTTATAGAAATTGGAGAAGAATATGTTTTTACCTAAAATATATGTACAAAGTTATGTGGGTGTTTAGGGCTGAGAGTCACCAGCTGTCATGGCATTGGACAAGGCTCTTGGGGAGGGGAACCCATCTGACTTGGCTTTGGAATAAGGGTTGTATTTTTTTTTTTTTTTGGTATTTCATAACTTTTTTTTATTGTTACAGGTTAATTGAGAGTACAAAGAATTAGATTACAATGTTTGCATTTGTTAGAGTCCCTCTTATAAGGGTTGTATTTTTAATGATTTTGTCAGTGTGAATATATCAACTTCTGCATTGTAATTGGCCTTAGTTCATCCTAATATGAGTTTCACTTTGTTTCTTCAAATAAATTTATCTGGTATACCCGAGTCCTTTTTCTTTGTGATCAGAAATGACCAGTGATGTCAAAAGGGACCTGAGAATCACCCCTCCACTGCTCCTCTCTTCACTGTTCACTTTGGCCCTTCACCTGCTCTAACCGGCCCTGTGGCTTCTATGGGCTCATCTCCGCACACGGCGGTCAGCCACACACACCACCATGGGCTTGGGGTCGAGAAGCAGGGTAAGAAGAGAGATGTTCTCAGGACTCCGAAAGATTTTTTTAAGGAAAGAGTCTAACTCTGATTTTTTTTTATAACATTTTGAACTTCAGTGCATTATTAAAAAGAATTTTTCTCTTTCTTATTGCCTTACTCAGTCTGGGGTAAAAATATAGTCCATCAGTATAGTAGGTGAAGGAAGTGTGCCCTTCTCAACTTACTTAACAGCCAGGATCTAATTCACTGTTGTCTGGTATCGCACATCCCTGATTAAATGTTTGTTTTAAATTTCAGTTAGGAAAGCCAATCTATAATAAAAGTAAAAAATTCTTTAGGTACCTTGAATCATTAATATTTTATTATTCCTGAGAAATAGCATCTTTCCTGAAGTAGATGGAATTTCTCTAGGCAAACGGTGATGCTACCATGTGTCATTGAGGTGGACCACTCTGTGAGTTACTACCCGGTGTAGCAATAGACGTTTATTTTAATAATATATGTATATTTCTTGTTGAAAGTACGAGCAATAATTGGGTTGTCATAGTTTAGTATGAACAGTTTCAATTAAAACTTAAGAATTTTCCTCTAATGTAAAAATAGCTTTGTTGCAGTAATGGACTCTAATGTTTCGATTTTAACAGTACTAGCATAGGGTCATTATTGTAATTACTTACAAGGAGAATGAGCTGACATCCACTCTTTCTTTCTGGCACTCCCTGCTTCCATCAAAAACTTTTTCCAATCAATTCTCAATGCTGCTGTCAACCTTGCTTTTCACCTATGGCTTTGATCTCAGAGTAGCTTTCACTGTAGAGAAGCGAGTCTAAATCCTCACTCTGTGCTTCAAAGCCTTTGACTACATCATCCAAGATCTTTCGACTTCGTCTGCCTTCATTTATTCCTCCTCAGACATTCTAGTTAAATAAATTTCGTGTCCTTGAGTGTGTCAGCGCATTCATTTTCACTCTGTCTCTTTGGAAACATGGGGCCACCTCCGTGGTTCTGAAATGCTCTGTGTGTGTATCTGGCAAATACTTGATGTTTGGTCAAATCTATAAATAATAAACAAGCAAATGACCAACCAAATAACAAAGCAAAGCAAGGTTATCCAACTTATAAGGGGTTTGGAGATTTCTCTCTCACTCTAAATTCTGATACTCCCTTTGCCACCCTAAGTCTAATCTTGCCTTATAGACGTGAGGTAAAAACAATTGTATTGACATTGCGTATGTGGCTCTGATGGTCTGACGTCCTCGTTACAGTTCAGCCGAGCTTACGTTCCTTCCTAGCCCTGCCAACTCACATGCTGTCCTGGGCAATCTTTCTCCTTTGCAAATCCATTTTTTCATATGTAAAGTGGTATCAATACCTTTCTTATAGATATTTGTAAATATTTAATAGCATAACATATACTGGGCAATTCATTCATATCACACAGAAACTTGCTGTAATATTTCCCAAATTATATGTGACTTAATAAAGAACTTTTCATATTTTTTCCCATTGACCCTCTATTCCCTAATTTCTGTCTTCCTTTTTTTTCTAAAAGCCCTCAAAAAAAAAAAAAATCCACACTCACCATCTCTCTTTCCTTGCCTCCCATTCTTGTCTTTCATTCACTCCGGTCACTCTTTTAAAGGCCTCCAGTGATCCTCGCGTCCCCGAAGGCAGTGCTCATTCTGTTGTGGACTTCGGGACGCCGTCTTCTGGTTGCACACGATCACACAGGCCGCTTCTCCTGGGTCTCCTTGCTGACTCTTCCTTGTTTTCCCAAACTCAGAACTGAGCATGTGGGTAGTTTTAGAACTATTCTCTGTCATTTTTCCTTATACCATTATATGATGGCAACTATAGAACATGGAATCGGTATCTCCACCTATCTTTCTCCCGTTCTCTCTTCTGCATAGTCTTGAGAGAGCAAGCGTCTCGAAGATTACACATTCCAAAGACAATGTGAACACTTCCTGCCATTCCTGCCCACATCCCAGAGTGCAGCACCACCCTTCATGCAGTCCCTAAGGACAGATATCTTTGGGTCTCTGACTCCTTTCTTTCTCAGGTAGGCCCCCATCTGATCCATCAACAATCCTGTCGGCTCTGCCTCCGGCTGGGTCTGGAACCCCCTCACTTTGGGTGATGACCGTGGGCGTGTCCTTCATTTCCACCTACTCCTTAACACCACCATCAGCCCTCACGGTCTTCACGCAGTAGCCTCCTAACTGATATGTTTCCTTCTACTCATTTGCCTCTAGAATTTTCTCTGCTTGTTCTTCACACGGAGGTATCAGACCTGTCTTAGCTATCCTGCACCTACCCATCCATTCACAGTAAAATCTGAAGTCCTCACTGTTGCCCACAGTGTGCTCCTGGTGTCACCTGCGGTGGTCTCTCTCTAAGCAAAAGTTCTGCTATTCCCAACTTGCTCACGGTGCTCCAGCCACATGGCTTCCAGACTGTGTCCTCGACACTGTTACTGAGCCCTGCATCTGGGCCTTTCCACTTTCCGTCCTTTCTGGCCAGAATGCTTTCCTTCCTTTAATTCTTGGCTCAAACGCCATCTTCTCCCAGCGGTCTCCCTGGCCACCCTCTGTCACACACACACCGTTACTCTGCTTTATTTTGACCGTGGCACTCGTTAGAGTCGAGGTGGATATGCACTGGTCCTGCCTCCACACCCAGTCCTTTAGCTCAGAACAGTCTCTCAGACTGGGCCCTGTGTGTCCACCCACTTCAGGGGTGTGGCCTCTTGCTTGTCCCTTCAGATGGCAGACTGATCTCCTTCCTGCTGCCCAGCAGTGTCCCAATTCATTTCCTCAATGAGGATTATATTTGAGCCTCGTTAATACTCCATGTCAGATAAGATGGTGATTATATTCATCTTCCAGATGGAAATATTATGTCTCAGACAAGATAATGCATATGCTGACTCTGCGGCTTTAGCCCAGTGGTGAGGGCTCCGGCCACGTACACTGAGGCTGGCAGGTTCAAACCCGGCCTGAGCCTGCTAAACAACAATGACAACTGCAATAACAACAACAACGAAGTAGCAGGGAGTGTGGCGGGCGCCTGTAGTCCCAGCTACTTGGGAGGCTAAGACAAGAGAATCACTTAAGTCCCGGAGTTAGGGGTTGCTGTGAGCTGTGACACTACAGCACTCTACTGACGGCAACACAGTGAGACTCTGTCTCAACAAAAAAAGATGATGCATATACCCAAGGTTGTGCACGTTGTTAGGAAGAAAGTCTAAATCAGAGGATGGTGTAGCACACCTTGCTGCCTCCTATGTGTCCCTCACCAGGTTTCGAGGTGAAGCCCTGGTCATTTTGTGCATCACGTTTTAATTCAGCTTTGAACACACGTCCGGCACTATATGGACACTGAGGATGTGAGGGGACCAAACTGTGGTCTTGTCCTCAAAGTGCCTCTGTCTGTACTCTTCCAGGGACCTCACTTATTTCCTAATTTGAACCCAGACCTGGAGCAAGAACTCTGTGTCCACAGCAGTTTGTCTCTCCATGCACCCCTCCCGGTGGGTGATGTCAGTGGCCTCAGCAGCGTCCAGCACTGGCAGAACTGCTAGGACCTCGCTGCCTGAGGTGCTCCTTTCCCCGCTCTGCTTTCACTCCTTCCTGTCCTGCAGGCTTAGCTCAAGGCTTGTTCTCGATGACTGCAGCCATAGGTAATGTTTTATCTTGTGAACTCTCATAGCAGCGCCTGATAGTCTTTCATTATAAGCTGACTTATCACCACACAGCAGGGATGGTGGTGCAGCTGTTCCCCTGGACTGGTCTATAAAGTGCAGGCAGACCTCATGGCCCATGTAATAGGTTCTCTCCAGATAGTTGTTGAATGGATGGATGAATGAATAGGTATTTTTAATTCTTTTTTTTTTCTTTAGGTCTTTATTAGATTAGCAGTGCAAAAACAAAAAAAGCTCATGATTTCTTTCATCAAAATGCATTAAGTATCTTTGGAAAAAATTAAGTTTTATTTCTTTCTCAGCATATATTTGTGCCTACTGGCTTTTTGAAATTAAAATAATCATTTTCTCCTCCAGGTACCAAGAAAGTAGCTCAAGGGATTACAGGCTATACAGACACAGAGAAAGATTTATAGACATATTATTTTATTCCTGGATCTTATTTCAACTGTTATCCAAATAGCTTTGTTAATTCAGTTCCCAGCCCTTTCCGTATCTGTAGCAGTCCTGAGGGAAATTGAGTTACTAGGATAAACTAAGATAATAGATGTTGCTTTTCATCATTTGCCGCATTTTTACGGAAAGCTAGAAATGTTCGCTATGAAACAATGTGAAAGAAAGAACATTATCAAGTAAAATTCATTTGGCCACAATTGCATTTCTGGATGTTCTGGTTGGTATTTTAGATGTTATTTGCTCCATAAAAACTTTCTCTTTCTCCTTGGAGGTTACCGCTGCTCTGGCTTCTGTTTACGGTGTGCGATAATATGATTCTCACAAAGTTCCTGTGTATACAGTGGCTCCTCTCTAGAGCACTCTCCACACGTGATCATCAAGCTGAACCTGTGAACGTTTATCGAAGGTTTCCAGATAGTGGATGTCTTAAATGTGGGAATTGCCCCATAACTACTGAATACCATTGGAAATTATGATTTTTTTTCAGGGGAATGATAAATTTTGTAATAGAAAAGGCTGGGAAGAAAATATACATTTTAGGAAAGTCATTTTGAACTCAGGCACCCTAGAGCAAAAGAGGATGCCTTAGATTGTACAGAAGATTTTCTCACTGATAAGCGTTTCAGCATAGTAGTCATTGTCATTGTATCATCTATCTGATGAGGTCCCACCGAGGTGCTTAGAGGTGCCTTTCATATAATCCCTTATGTAATTGTATGACTAATGAGGATTTTTATTCTGTGAGTTCTCACATCATGTTATCTGCAAGTCTTTTGGCCTCAGTTAACTTGTCCCCACTTATCAGAGATGTTGACATGGGAATCTTCCCTCCTTGACTGGTCTAAGATGCTCAAAGCAGAGACCATGGTGTAAGCACCTGGGCTAGCCCAGCCCAGATGGGGTCTTGTACTATAGTAAGCTCTCCCCAGATATTTGTTGAATGAATGGATGAATGAATGGGTATTTTAAATTCTATGGTTAAGAAAATTTAAGTTCAGAAAAATAAATAAGTTCTATATCACACAGCAAGTGAGTGGTAAACCTGCCAATGGAAATGGAGCTTCCTGGTTGTGGGGTTTAAATCCCACCTGTATGTCTCACGTGGCTTCCTCGTCTGACGGACGATAAGGTCATCCTGGGTGGAGCAGGGCCGTTCATTTTATACCAACACTCTCCAGAGCAGTATTCACAGTTCCAGACAGGGGTGTTATTCAAATGTTTATCACTTGTTTGTTGTGGGTGCTGCCCAATCTGAACACGCACTAGAGCCTGTCAACACAGACCCTGGCTGCACATCCCCAACATTCTCACCATGCCAGTGCATCCTCACTTAACACAGACCCTGGCTGCATGTCCCCGACATTCTCCCCATGCCAGTGCATCCTCACTTAACACAGACCCTGGC
>NW_003852451.1:5946985-5952587 GCF_000181295.1 Otolemur garnettii
CTTAACACAGACCCTGGCTGCATGTCCCCGACATTCTCCCCATGCCAGTGCATCCTCACTTAATACAGGTCCTGGGGCTGCTCGGTAAGTCTCTGAAATGTGTAAATTTGGGTTTGTATGTAGGGGGTTGTATGTACATTTTTTTCTCCTGTGAAGAAGTTTGATTCTGTTAGATTCCCACAGAGATTTTAGACTTCTAAAGACTGAAAACTTCTGTTGGATAATAGACTGAATAGAATAGTTTGGACAAAAAAATTACACTTAGTTTCAATATTAAGACAAACAATAATGCTTGTGGGACATCGTGGCAGAAGGGAAGAGAGGAGGAAGGTGTGAGCTTTCTGCAGCTGGAGGCCCGAGGGGCCATTGTCGGGGGGTTGGGACCGCACAGAGGGGTGGGGCCTGTTGTGGGAAATCCCTGAATTCTTCTTCTTTTTTTTTTTTTATTGAATGGTAACTATGTACATGAATGCACTTCTGGGGTACAGTGTGGGGTTATCACACACAATCCGAAACACTTCCATCAAACTGGTTAACATAGCCTTCATGTAACTTTCTTAGTTATTATTTTAAAACGTTCGAGTTCTTCTTCTATCTCCCAGAGTCAGTTGGGGGGTGGGTTTAACTCCCTCTTTAATTCTAAAACCTTGAAACCATGAAGATCTTTTTAAAAATTTTCTTTACTTAGTGAATAATTGTTTTTTGTTTTTGTATTTTTTTATGCCATAAATATGTGCCATTTTCACTTGTCCGGTTAATTAATTATATATAATTATATATATATATATATATATATGTTTTCTCTATTTGGGCTCTTTCCCTGTTTCCCTCATTTTTTGCGAAGTACAATGACTAGATGAAAATTGGTTGTCTTGGTGCATTGTCTGATTGTCTGCAATCAAGTATAATAAAGGCACTCCTCAGATTACAGACAAGATAAATTCCTGATAGCCTCATTAGGCTGGATTTTTATGTAGCTTGGACTCCTGATGAACAGTGTATATGTGGTGGTAATAATAATAACAATAACACTATTAAGCCTCCTATGTGGTGGTAATAATACAATATAATACAATAATTATAATGCCCCTATACTGTAATAAGTTATGAAAATTATCGCACTCTTTATGTTACTTTAAACAAACTGAATATGAAAGCAAATTCTTCTAAAAGTTCAGATAGGAATAATTTCAAAAAAGAATATTAAAGGTTAAAGCTCAGCTGTTGCTGCATTGATGTCTGACGGGAAGGGCCTTTCTGAGTGAAGGTGGGAGGCTGCAGTTGACGGGAAGGTGATGGTGGAGCTGGTGCTGGAGAAGGGAAGGGGCCACGGGAAGGTGATGGTGGAGCTGGTGCTGGAGAAGGGAAGGGGCCGGAAAGTCAGGATTTGATTCTCTTGCTAGAGGAGGAGAGCTCACCGCGGATGGCAGTTTCTTGTTTTCCTGAAAACTGGATCTCAGGTTGTTAGGGCAGCTGCTTTCTGTTTTCACCATACACAGTTTCCTAGGTGCTGCTGTTTGCACCACAGACCTCTGTAAGCCCATCAGTGTTGGGGTCTTGCTCCCCAAGCTTGGAAAATCCTGCTTCAGTGAGACAAAAAGCTTCAGCTAGTTCTTTTGTCATAAACTGTCCTGGCTCTGGATCCTCTGGTTCCTCCCTGCCTGTGTTTCTATCAGCGGCTTCTGTGAGACCAGCCGCCAACGCAGCAATGCTGCACCAAAGCACTGCTTACGCCACAAGAGTTTGTTCACACGTGTGGAAGAAACTAGTGCCTGAATTGTTAATTTAATTATTTAATTATAGATTGTCTTTATGGGGAGCCTTGGGAGCCCAGTCGTAAGAGCAGAACACTGTAATTTGGGTCATCTGTAACCCAGAGACTTCCTGTCCATGTGTGGGCCGTGTGAATCATGCTGACATTTTACCACCCTCTTCATACTGTCACTTACTAATTTGACATATATTTATTTCTTGCTGTGTGCTGGGCATCGTGTAAGGTGCTGGCAATACTGTTGCAAACAGAAGAGACGCAACCCTTGCTCTTAGGAGGCTCACAGTGTACCCCTGAAAATAGTCTTAACTGCCACAGTAATTTTTTTTCCTATGGGCACAGGGAAGAAAAAGTGTCTGCAGGAGCTCGGGGAGGGGAGCCCAGAGGCAGTGGGAGTTTCAATGAAGATGGGACATTTCAGATGAGTAATGTTTTCAGTAGGAGAAGTAAGACGAGCATAGAAAAATTATATCATAGGGAGAGAAAATGTCAAGAAATAATAAAGTATATATTGATAGAAATTTTAAGAAAATGAAAGAATTCTGCCCTAGCTGGAGTACAGTGAGAGGAGAATACAAACTGCATTTCAGTAGTTTATAAGATGCCACTAAGAAAACCTGCCGAAGTCTATGGGATCTGTGTGGGTCCATAGGGCTGAATAGTCAAATAATTCTGTTAATTCACCTTTTTATTTAGTGAAGTATTTAAAAAATACAATGGTTTATTTAAAGTAACGGACAATTGCATAATTTGCAGGAAGAGTTTTAAATGTGACAGTTTCTCTATGATTCTCGATTAACAATGCGTCTTTTATTTTTAAGTTTCTTTCCCCAGTTGTTTGACCATATCCTCACTCTCTCTGGCCGTAGGTGGCCCTTCATTCCTAGGATGTGAAATGTGGCCCACAGTACTCAGGGTAATATGGTGAAGAAGAGAGGAAGAGGATTTTTGCATGTCTACAGATTCTAGACTCTTTGCATCTTTTAAGTTTCCCAATTTGCATTTTTAACTCATCTTTCTCATTTGTGAACTTGTCTTTACTAGACAGGTATGAAATGGGTCCTACTTTGCAATTGTAAGTTAAATTGGTAGATTGACACCCTTTGGATAGCAGTCTGTATGTGGCGTGGCTGAGACGCGAGTCATTGGCATTGACTACACTAGGCAGGTAGTCAAGGTGGCCGCGTGCCTGGCTTGGCAACTGAGTGTGAACACTGTAAAATTGATTTTGTTGCAAAGTGCATCCATATTATCTGACAGTTATTTCAATGTATGTCTCCAAATCCTTCAAATTTTAAACAAGTATCCATTTTATTAGTTTAGAAATCAATACCAAAAAAAGAAAAAGAACTGGGAGCTTATTGTCATTGAGCGTGATCCCGACAATGATACAATGATATCTGGTCTCAGTTTCAGTTACTAATCGTGTTATACCAAATGTGTACTGGACACAGTCTACACTGAACTGAATTAAGGTCAAGTGTGGTTCTATGAGAAATCATGGGAATGTTTAAAACATAATATGGGAAAAATATTAGATGAGGGCATTCTTATACTTTCTTGAAGAAACCAGGAAGCCTGATTAAAATGAAAGATAAGACTGTCGGTTGAATAGACACTGGGGCAAAGAACGGAGATACTTTTAGACTGATCAGAAAAATTCAAGTTTCAACTCAAAGTGAACCAGAACTAGCCGCTAAAACTCAGGAGAAATAAATATTTGGTTATTGGTCTGCACCAAGATTAAAAGTGGATTGGAGCCTAGAGGTGAATAAAAGCTTCCCAAAATGAGAACTCTTGCTAAAAATGTATATTTACTTAAGTCTTTAATAAGTAAATGTGTGAAAATATGTAATTTTGCTATTTCTATATGAGCCATGGCAACATTGGTCAGATAATTTGATATTTTCCTAAATAATGATCAACCTAAACTAAAATAAATTTAAATTAATTAAACCAGTTTTAGGGAGCCATGGTTGAAGGTTAAGTAAGAATCTTCAAAGATTGTTTTTAAGTGAATTTAGAAGCATTCCGTTTTGTGAGTTGGGAAGTTACCAGATGCTGATCACTAAGCCCTGAGAGCAGGTGCCTGCTCAGGACTCTGGGTGCTTCTTGTCAGAATGGGAATGAGTAGTCTGCGCTGTGGTTTTCCTTTCTGCGTAGAATGTGGTAGGCATCCCCAGGGTGGCACCCACTGTTTCTACTTGTGTCTCCCATTGTGCTTTCCATGGTGTTAAACAGTAAGTGATCACTCAAAAATATATTTATGTTAATCACCTTTGTGCTTTATACTTCGTAAGTGGAGACGACACATCAGATATCACAAGCTCCTGAAGCCCTGGGTCTGTGGCTGCCAGTGGTGAAGCTGTTTCTAGCAATGAACAGTCATCAGCATTTAATGGGTTCTACCTTCTTTGCAGGTGGTATCTCTGACAGTTCTTTACCTCTATTTTAAATGTAGTAATTGATCCTTTTACTGTAAAAATGCCATATACCTAGATAAGAAGTGTCTCATTCGTGATGGAATCATTTATACCTTCATTCAACAAATACTTATTGAATGCCAGCCGTGTATCCTCTTTGAATGTGAGTTGTGGCTCAGCTTGAAAATGACCACCAGTTCTATCAGGTTCAGTCATTTGATCCCTTAAGGCCTTGACCATGATGTGTTTCCAGAAATGAACACAGTGTTGCACAATGGCTGCTATTTTTACATCTGTACATGACAAGCCCTGAGGAGTTGGGTGCATGGAGATGAGCACAATAGGAGTTGGACTTTGTCTCCAAATTGCCTTGGGAAGAATTTTTTTAATCCTTTCTTCTAATCCCCACTAGAATATTTTCTGAAACTGAAATTGTGTTTTATTTCCTTCAGCTTAAGTCTTTTGTAGGAAAAAAATGTCATTAATAAAGGAAGCTCTGATGATAATATTTACACATGGTGTAATCAAATAGAACAAAATACTGCGCCAGTGAAGACTGAGTGGGGGACCTGAAGTAGTGACTCCTTGAGAGCATGGGTGGAGCTGTTTGCCTCCCTCCAGGGTGACGTATCGTCAGGCTCCCAGGCAGTGATCCACAGGGCTCCCAAGGACAGGTGACAGTGCCTGTGGACACAGCCCTTATCGGCTGTTTAGGGATGTGCTACACGACGTTGGCAGCGTTTTTCCTGCTTCTGTGTTTGCTGAAGTTGGTGTCATCCTTATTAAATCAGAGCTGAGGATGGTGTGTCACCTTCCCACAGGACAGCTGGCAGGGTGGAAGGCGGCATTTGAAGGCATTACTCACTTTCTGTAACCATCGGACTTGACTCCAGCTGAGCTTCCTGTGTGGGCATTTGGCACAGTGACCCTCCCTTCCTCCCGCCTGAGGACCCCCTCTGAGACGCTCTGGTTGCTGTGACACTGCGTGGAGGGTTTCGTTCCTCCCTAGTCACTCTTCCCTGACTAAGCCTCGTTCACTCTGTGCTGACTTGCCTGCTCCCGAGTCTCCTTACGCCATGCTCTCCAGGTTTTACCTCAGCTCCCATTTCTGCCGTCTCTCACTTCGCCCATCTAGTCGTCTCTGACTCCCTTGGAGTTTAATAGACTGATCTTTAGAGTACGGTCAAATCCGTTTTTAACCCTATGGCACTTTCTGGGACCTAAGATTGTTTGCATTTGGTGTGATGAGTTTTCACCTGGATGCTCCCAAACACCTCAAATTCAACACCTCTCACAACACACTCATAAATGTCGTTGACCCAGTTGCAAAACTAGGGGTAACCGTTGGTCTCTCATTGACCCAGCTGGAAACCTGGGGTAACCGTTGGTCTCTCATTGACCCAGCTGG
>NW_003852451.1:5952946-5977538 GCF_000181295.1 Otolemur garnettii
AACCTGGGGTAACCGTTGGTCTCTCATTGACCCAGCTGGGAACCTGGGGTAACCGTTGGTCTCTCATTGACCCAGCTGCAAAACCAGGGGTAACCGTTGGTCTCCCTTCCTTTTCAGTAGTGCTTCAAATCTAGATTTCAAGACTGATGGGCTTTCTCGCTTATCGTCCACTGTTATTCATCCCTAGTTTAGATTCTTCTTACTTTGCATTTAACATGGAGCATGGAACTTCTGAGCTCGCTGATGTAAAAACTCTCTTCTGCCCCTTTCTCAGTGAGGAGAAGAGAAAGGCCACTGAGTTTTTGCAGAGGTGATGTAGACGGATCACACAATGATCCTTAGAGGACTGAAAACAGGAGGGAAACACAGGCGGGACTGAGAAAGATGATGGCAGGACGCCTCCCACCCCACTGTTAGAGGAGCACAGGCGGGAGAACAGGTCCGTCCCCACTGTCAGAGGAGCACAGGCGGGAGAACAGGTCCGTCAGACCTGGACGCTCACAGGGGCTCTCAGAGCCGCACTCAGACCTCGGAAGGAGCGTGATGGTGCTCCCTCTCCTAGTTTGAGACAAGCTAAAGGCTGGAGATAACAGCTGGTGCAATCGCTGCAGGGAGGATGTGTGACTGTCGGGAAGGTGCTTATGGGAAGGGAAACCCCTTCTCCCTTCCTCTTATTTCCCAGCCTCCTTTTAATGTTTAACTTATAATAAGTTCAATTATAAGTTATAAAGTATCAGTTTATCATGAACTAAATTGTATGATTAACCACAAAAATGCACACATGTAAGTGGTACTAGGCAGGTAAAGAATGAATGGAAACAACAATAGTTATTATATATACATACACACACCTATTTATGCTATATTTATGTAAGGGCAATAAGGATTTATTAAACAGATTTCTTTATAATATTTCTTTTCTAAACCCATCTTCTGTTACTTTTTCCTTCAGCTATAATCTTAGTTTGGAGGGGCTTTATTTTTTTTATTATACAGGGTGACCCAGATCTTCATTCTCACGAGCCTTGAATACTCAATAGCCCAGTCTTTATTGGTTTGCCATCGTTTTAATTAACTTTTATTATTAGAGATGGAAATGCTAGGAAGTGCCACAGGTGTCCCCTATATATCAGATCCATTTCTCATGGTCACTGCTGTGTGTTAGCAATCCACTTCCCCCCAGTGCCAGCTAACAATGTGGCTTTGTCTGGTTGATTCAGTGTTCTGTGAGCTCAAAATGGCCAGGTAGTGGTCCCAACTTTTAATAAATGGGCCATTTCTCTGTGTCCCCTGATGGAAACCAATGCTTTAGGTACTAAAATACCTAACCCATGAGATCCTGGAGTTGAGAAGACAGAACTTGCACATTCTGTGAGTGGGTTATTAGGCATGACCGTGACAGCCATGTCCCGTGACTAGGTTGTCAGGCACGACCGTGACAGCCGTGTCCCGTGACTGGGTTGTCGGGCATGACCGTGACTGGGTTGTCGGGCACGACCGTGACAGCCGCGTCCCGTGAGCGGGTTGTCAGGCATGACAGTGACAGCCGCGTCCCGTGACTGGGTTGTCGGGCATGACCGTGACTGGGTTGTCGGGCACGACCGTGACAGCCGCCTCCCGTGAGCGGGTTGTCGGGCACAACAGTGACAGCCGCGTCCTGTGACTGGGTTGTCGGGCATGACCGTGACTGGGTTGTCGGGCACGACCGTGACTGGGTTGTCGGGCATGACCGTGACTGGGTTGTCGGGCACGACCGTGACAGCCGCGTCCCGTGAGCGGGTTGTCAGGCACGACCGTGACAGCCGTGTCCCGTGACTGGGTTGTTGGGCACGACCATGACAGCCGTGTCCCGTGACAGCCATGTTCCGTGAGTGGGTTGTTAGGCACGACCGTGACAGCCGTGTTCCGTGAGTGGGTTGTTAGGCCCGACCGTGACAGCTGTCACTCCTTCTTCCACCTCTTGCTCCTCAACACGTTTCTGGCTGTGAGAGAAAGGGCACCACGTATTGTCCCTGGTTCAGAGCCCAGCTCAGAGCTCCACCAGATAGAGCCCAGCCTTTCCCAGCGTTATTGCCAACTAGTACCACACTAAGGATTCCCTAGGTCAGTCAACATTCCCTCAGGCCAACTGCTTCTGGGCGACCTCCTGTAGGAGAATAGTCAGTGGACATGAGCCCACTGCCATCCGTCATGTGCAATGACTGAGTCATTATTCAGAAGCAAAGGGCATGAGCACTGGAGAGTGAGTGGGACACTCTGGGACTCTGCCTATGTCAGTGCTGTCCCAACCATAGGAGGCAGGAAAGGTGAACCCATATCCAGAATCAATATTTCTTCCAGTGATGACAACTTGCTATCTCCTTTGCCATGGAAGGATCCAGGTAATTATCCTGCTCCTGTGAGGCCCTATTGCATGCTTAGTGCCTGCTTCCACTGTGGGCAGGTGAACACTCAGGAGTGCTAGTGACCGGTCAGCCTGGGTGAGAGGCTAAGGAATGGGGCTCACTTGCATCCACAGGGCCAGTCTCTTGCTGACTTGACAGCTGAGAGCCTCTGTGGCAGTGAATGCCCATTAGTGAGTATTTATATGGGATGCATGTACCTATACTTGAGATCCAGACTTGAAAATTCCATTGAAATTTATTTTCAACCTTCTAATCCTGTTATCTGCAGGCCACCGACCATCCAGTGATTGCCAAATAACCGTTATTCCCTGTGCTGCTTTCTCTGTCTTGACCAAGTGAACAAATGCTGCTGCCATTTCATTTACAATCAATATTTAGTGACAGGATATTGTACTGAATTATCTGTGAATAAATCCTGATGGTTTTTCCTCCCAGGTCATTTGGTCATAAGTAGTTCTTCCATGAGCCCACAGGTGTAACCTGAGCATGGTGACATGGTGCAACAGTTTAGATCTCATCCTGTTTAGGACGGGCAGCTCGTGTCACACAGTCTCTTGACATTCATGTAGTCAGGTGTTGAGTCAGTGTCCAGGGCTCAGCAGCCACCCACAGCATAGCCTCTATTTGTCAGAGGCACTTGAAGTGGCATGTAAGGCCCACGTGGCAAAGCAGTTTGTGCCGTAGGCTGAATCTGCTGCAGTCTCATCTCACTCAAGGCTCCCGTCAAAACTGCTTGTCTATAAATGTGTGGGAGCAGGGCAAGTACAATGCAAACCCAAAGAGGCCCGTCAAGTATTGCACCTCATTTATGATTGTCATCATTGCAATGTCTGGTAACTCACCTTCTCACTTGGAGGCTGCATCCCGACATTCTCAGAACCATTCAACCCCGAGACCTTCACTGAAATGATGCTCCCTAATTTTCATGAGCTTTCTGTTTCACCAGCCAGCATATATCTCACTAAAACAGTAAGTACTTCTTGCTCATCTTGTCCCATCCGTCCCTGTTGTCTATATAGCTGAGCCTGAGGGAAAGGTGACCAACATTTCTGCAGACGTACTTGTGGCAGAGCAGGAGGAAAGTGATGGCATCGTGTGGGCCCTTCTGGGGGAAGCAGGTAGCCTTTGGTGGTCCTTCAAAATTAGTGTGAAATGATTTGCCTTATCAGAGGTTTAAACCAGATTCCAGGGCTGTGTCTGCGCTTCCAGTGAAGGTGTGGCATCTAAAAGAATAGCCGCAGTTGCAGCCTCAAGCTAAATGGATTATGGTAATTCATACTCGTCCTCCACGGCTAACTACTCTGTGCACGGGTCAAAGAATTAAGTGAAACGAGTAGGTAATAAGAAAATAAGACTTGTGTTTTCAAGCTGTGGTATAGATGCTAATCTTTGCCACTCGCCTGGCATATCAGTGTGCCCTGGCAGGGAGGAAGTATTTCTGGAACTGCTTCTTGGCTCTGGTTTAACACCCCTCACACCACAGGGCAGAGAGACAGGTCGGAGTCCTGCCAGTGCTGAATGTGTCTGTTCCAGTTACATTTTCAGTTATATATTTCTCCAGTGAGAAATAACCAATGACGGTTTTCTGGACCCCCTGAAATCAATGAGAAATAGACCTGGGCCATATCCATTTATGGCCTTGCTAACAGAAGCCTCCACATTGGTGACCAAAATGGAGTTTTGGATACCCTTTCAATTCAGACCCACCAATTCTTGGCAGAAGTGTTTATATCCTTTATCCCAACTCACATCCCTACTATCATGTGGAACAGGAGCCTCTGGGGAAGTCCAACAGGAGTGTTGACCGTGATTGACTAGGAAGAAGTGCCTATGAAGCCAGTGCCTTACATGACCAAGTCCTTTCAGTGTTTACCTGGATGGTAGGAATCACGATGACAAGAAATACGGGATCAAATTTGGGAAGCCAAAAGAAAAAAAAACACAAGCTCTGGATATGTTAAAAAATAAAACAAAACACCCCAGAGAACTTCTATGTTTGCCTGAAAGACTAACAATTTTTTTTCCTCCTGTAGCCGTAGAGCTGACTTATGGAAAATCATATCCAAAATATTACAGAATTATAAGTTATAGAACTATGACTACGTTCAAGACTCTTCGGTCTTGTGCATGAAAGTTAGGATGTTGACTGGCAAGATGTTGGACTCTGAGACTCGGCGGGCATCATAGGTGGACTCAGACACAGCCGATGTCACCTCCTAGATCTCTCTCATTCTCCTGGCCTGGGAAAGCAGCCCTCCTCCTTCCTCTGCCCTCTTGCTTAAAGACCCGGTTGCTCCTGGCCCTGTAGAAGGACAAGGCAAACTGGTTCCAGGAGTGCCAGAAGAAGCCAGAGGTGAGAAGCACAGCTGCCTGTGGGACACAGTGCCTCCCGTCCTGGGACACATCCACTGCGGTGGCACCACTGACACAGCAGCAGGCAGATGGGAGTAGGAAGCTCGTCTTCTCGTCTGCATTCGGACCCTGGCTGCTGTTGGTGGGGCTCACAGTCCAGCTGGCACAGGATTCTGGGAAAGTAGTTTGCATAGCTGTGTCTGCAGCCTCAGAGCAGAGTGTGGAAGCATGAGTTTGGAAATGAGAGAAAATGTCTAAATGCACGACAGCCCTGCTCAAACTTCAGGCCCAAAAGGTTGGTTGGTAGCTTGTTCATGGAACTTTCCTTGATCATTCCCAGTCCCCTGCCTCAGAGACCTGTAGGCTTTGTGCCAGTTACAGCTCCACCAAGCACTCCTGCAGCTCTTTGGAGACGAGTCTGTCAGTATTTTCTCATAACTGCTCGAGTAACTTCACTGGAGGAGGCATTCTAAGAAGAAGGCCTTTATCTTGGGCCTACCAGTATACACAGCACAACACAACTTGGTCACAGGAAATGGTCTTTACTGAAGTGGAAATTCAGCCTCACTTACTACCACCATGCCGGTCTGATTAATTTGGTTCACTCTCCTTTTCTGCCCCATAACCAGAAGGCGTGCTTCGTCTCAGCCTGACATTCTGAATGTGTGTGCTCTTGGTCAAAAATGCATAGAGAGAGCTGCCCAAAAAATGGAAAAATGCAATAGAATGTAGCAAAATGAATCTCTCACAATAATTAGAGAAGCAACCCTGTGTGTACTATATACTGGGAGCCAGATGACAAGATCACATCCACGTTCAGAGGACAGGACATCCTGGATTGTGATGCTGATGTAAAGTGTGGTTAGGGAGCTCTATCTATGATAGTGAGAGAAGCCTGGGCTTTTGGGGAGGGGTGGGGGGGTGATTGGGAGTAAGGCCCTTGTTCCTTCATAAATGAAACAAAAATGAAGTGCCCTTTTAGTTGTGGTTGGCTTTATTTGCTTTAAAAGGGCATATGTTCCTTTTTTTAAAAATAATTTATCATTGGCCAGTTTCCAGTTTGGACCCTCCTAGGGTCTCTGGGTTAACACTGACTAGGAGCTGCTGGGTTGTTTAGAGCTGCTGTTTGTGGAAGTCAATGCATTCATATAGAATCATAGAAATTAGAAGAAGAATTTTAAAATATATAGTTTGCCCTAAGCTGCAGTGTTTATTTCCTTTTGGGGTGACCATATAAATCTTTGTAATTTGAAATTTAAATGAAAATGTTTATCTGTTTAAAAAGAATATTGTACTTAGATCATTGGATACCGAAATTTAAAAGAAAACTATATTGAACACGTTTCTATGACAAAGTTCCATACAGTATGATTCCTTGCCCTCAGGTATTACCCAGCCATAAAGGGAGTTTTCCTTATGTTTACACAGGAATGAGAGCGGGTGTTTGTCCCCAGGCATAGCGGTTAAAGGCCTGCATGCCCTCCTGGCCTCCAAGAGGACGGAGCTTGTGTTGGGTTCCTCTTGGAGGCCCTCGTTCCTGCGGACCCACCTTGGTGTGAAGGAATCAAGCTGCAAGGACAAGAGAGAGCAGGTTCCGACAGGTCTCAGGACCCTTCCAGGGGAGCCTGGGAGCACGGGCCGTCTTTAGGGACTCGGCATGTAGCTTCATCCCAGTTTTCCCCGCCTATGGAGGGGGATTTGGCTCGGAAATTCACAGGCCTTCTTCAGGTCTCACACTTTCACCTTTACTGTAGTTCATAAGCCTGGGTGCAGGGAGAGGGCTTTATGCAGGGTCTGACATACATTTAACCCCAGGCCAGGGCCCACGCCTATGAGACAGTGAGCCTATGGTAGCCCCTGGGCATCTCACCCGGAATGTGGCTCCTCCCTGAAGTCCCATAACTTTCTCTAGAATTGCTGGATGTAAAATCATTTATGTGCCAACATAACGATATTTAAACTCATCCTTCGTTATGTATTTTAAGCCCGACCTTCTCTCCAACGCCCTATTTAAGGAGTCTTGTCTTTGTCTGCTTTCGTGTTTATGACTTGAAGTAACTTTTATGTCACCGTGAATTATAGCTGTTTCCCATGGTGATTTACATTTTTATGTGTTACTCATAAGCTATCCTGGACAGTTTGATAGAACATTCTTCATTGTGCTGAAACTCTGCCTTCTGCCCTGTTATCTGACGTCGGAATGGATGTTGTCATTCAGTTCCTAAAGTATCCTGCAGTCCCTCCCCAACATATTACAGAAGAAGATGCCCAGCCCTTCATCTCTTACTCTTGGATCTTTGCAGCGTGATGCAACGTTTTACTTCCCATTATTTGCCCATTTTCACCTACTTCACACTACTTCAGCCCCCCCCCACTTTCTCCACCCCTCTGTACCTCATCAGTGCCCGTGTGCCCCTCTGCACCTTCACTAATTATGATGCATGCTGCCCTGTGCTTCCCACTTCTGCCTGGCCAGACTGCAAGCCCCTTGCAGGGAGCTATCTTAGCTCTGAGCCCATAGTGACTTATGGTACTGCTGCTGGGCACACGATACATGCTCATTCAGAATATGTAGCATTAATACACATTACATGAACTAGGGAAGGCCCTGAGCACCCTCCCTTGAGACACAGCAAATGGAACCACATTGGACTGTACCTGACTGTACCCGAGTGCACAGGGCATGACAGAAAGCCAGTGGCAAGGGCTGAGGCTTCCTTCTTTTCCCCACATACATATTTATTGTGTCTTCCCTTTCCTAGAGAGCTGCTTCATGCCAGAACCATGATGCGCAAATTGATCAGCTCTTGACACCCATATCTGGCACTCAATAAATGAGATTTGGGCCTCTCAGGCAGGAACTGTTCACAGGCTATGATCAAAGGAAGACACGTGAATTTTTTCTGTGTATTTAATTAAATAAGTCACATTCTACCAGATCGTTATTTGGCCTGCAGTTTATTAATCAAATTATACCCCTTGGAATGAGTTTTAAAAGCCTGATAAATCAAGTAAATTGAAATATCCGGTGATTATTCTCAATGATTATATATCTGTACCTCCTGTTCAAGGGCAACATGTCAGTGCATGAAGGTTGCCGAAGGGTGAATTATGCATGCAAATCAGGAGAGTTTCTTATTTTTCTGAATTCCTATTTATACGTTTTAAAGCATGAAGAGTGGGCAGTGGCCCTGTAAATTGTCGAGTAGCTTTTTATAGAGACAGGAAGTAAAATGTCTCTGAATTCTCAGTGGAAAAAAGATGCTGTAGAGAGTGTATTTTAAACTCTGAAATAAATAGATTGCTCCAATAAATCCCCTTAGCTAGTGCTATTGATACACACAGCACCAAAGGCTTTGGGGCCTTAGTGAGATTACTGTGCTCCCCAGTTAAAGCTGGGCAGTGGGGGGGTGCTCCAAATGCTCGCTCCTATCTTGCTCCAGAACCATCTCCACTCTCGGGGGACACTTGCAAGCTGAGTTTTCCATAGGCTTATGTGATTTGCTGACTACTCAAAGTCCCTGGTTTGGACAAAGTTCCTTGCAAACATCCCTGGATTTCCTTCTCTCAAAGATTTCTCTCAGATAATACTTGAAAAATATTTAAAAATTGAGTATTTTTGAGAATATTTAAAAACTCATTTGAGTTTTTCATAATGACAAATGTGTTAGTTACCAGCCCTAGAATATTATAAAGTCTAGTACTTTAAGCAACAGGAGTAAGTATTTATATTTGATTTTCAGACATAAATCAAAGATCAGTGATGACAACTGTGTATATATGAGGACTGACAATTAAGTTAGTGAACTTTCCACCATGTGCTTATGTTGGCAGCACTGTACAAACAGCTTGGTAAGATTTCATGGCCTTGGTATATCAGCATCTCCCAGCTGTGTTCATGTGAATGTATGGTGATGTCTTGCTGAGTGGCATTTATTATTATTGTTTCATCTTTTTGTGTGCCATAGTGAGAATGTTGGAGCTTGAATTAGAGCAATGAACAAACATTAAATTTCTTGTTAAACTTGGCAAGAGTGGAAGTGAAGGTTTGGCGCCATGGCATAGTGGTTACAGCACTGGCCACATACACTAAGGCTGGTGGGTTTGAACCCAGCCTGGGCCAGCTAAACAACAATGACAAATGCAACAAAAAATATCTGGGCATTGTGGCATGTGCCTGTAGTCCCAGCTACTTGGCAGTCTGAGGCAACAGAATCACTTAGGCCCAAGAGTTGGAGGTTGCTGTGAGCTGTGATGCTATGGTATTCTACCGAGGGCAACATAGTGAAACTCTGTCTCAAGAAAAAAAAAAAAGAGTGGAAGTGAAATCAGGAACATGTTCATCCAAGTTTATGGGGATAATGCCATGAAGAAAATGGCAGCGTACAAATGGATTAAATGTTTTTCTGGGTAGAGGGAAAGTGTCACTGGTGAAGAGAAGTCAGGACAGCCAGTGACAAGCAGAACTGATGAAAACATTGCAAAAATTTGTCAAACTGCACATCAAAATTGTCAGCTGACTGAGAAGCATAGCAAACCAAGTAAACATCATTAGAGAAACAGGGAAATTTTAACTGAAAATCCTGGTATGAGCAAGGAACGGCTCTTGTATCATGCCAGTGCACCAGCTCACACAGCACTGTCACTGTCTGTGTGGAAATGCTTAGCCAGAAAACAAATAACTGTATTGGAGCACTCTCCCTACTTACCTGATCTGGCCTCCAGTGACTTTGACTTTTTTCTTTACCCAAAGATAAAGGAAATATTTAAAAGAAGACATTTTGATGACAATCAGGACTTCAAGGGTAATGTGATGACAACTGTGACAGCCATTTCAGAAAAAAGAGTTCAAAAGCTTTGAAGCATGGACTAGGTGTGGCTTAGGTGCTGGCTTCCCATGGAGAGTACTTGAAGGGGACCATAGTGACATTCAGCAATGTGGGGCATAAGAGTTCCTCGTGGGAGCCTGTGTGTGTGCCCGTATAAACAGAGTCTTGCACCTCCTATGACACCTGTGCTGAGCCTCCCTCTCCCCCACTGAGGACAGCACTTGGATTCATATTTAGGTGGCAGGTCATTTAACTCATCTAACACTTAAGAAGATTCTCTTTTCATATCTTACTTAATAACATAAATTCTGACAAATGGTATCCTGGATTATATGTTGACTTTGTGGGAAAGAAGACATTACCTTCTAATGAAAAATCTGCTGTGAATGAATGAGTCCTAATTTCTTCAATAATCATTTATACTTGACTGCATTTTATAA
Source organism: Otolemur garnettii (assembly GCF_000181295.1). Lineage (NCBI taxonomy): Eukaryota > Metazoa > Chordata > Mammalia > Primates > Galagidae > Otolemur > Otolemur garnettii. Next base: position 5,962,973 of record NW_003852451.1, read on the forward strand.
TGTTGAGCAGAATGTAATCATGCTTATGACCTTTCAGCCTCCTTTTAAATCGGGTATTTCTAAATGTAGTGTCTGCTCAGCAAGGACGTGGCACTCCATATGGTTTCATACATAGAGGTGGTCAGTTCCATACAGCACAGTTTCATCCTATCCTTTTATAGGAAGATGTCAGATTATTTGTCCAAAAATTCCATGAGATTCACCTAACATTAACTTTAAACTGAATTACATTCATTTTAAAAAATGAAATCAGTTCATCTGTTCTGAGGGGCGAGTAATATCCACTTAAGTCTGTTGAAAGACAGAATTCCTATCCTTAAGGTGCTTATACCACAGGGTGGGAAAGACACAAATCCAGAACAAACTGTGTATGTTAGTGATGATGAGGATACCTTTGGCCATATGATGCAAAAGTAAAATCAAATTCCTTTGTGACTTAAAATAGTTATTTTATCTTTTTTATATGTAAAAAATATATGTATATTTAAATGAGAATCTTTAAAAATGGCATGAAAACTATATATTCTATGTGAAAAAAATCCTAATAAGTATATTGACATGAATACTCAGTGATTTTTCTGTTTCATAGCAAATCCTCTGCAAAAATCAGACTGGGGTATCATTTTCCACACAAAGAGAGTTGGTCTATAAGAATTTTATAATATTTCGGATAATGTTGGATTTATAAATAGATTTTGAATGTCGAGTATTACTTGAAGATTGCTAATATCATTCATGGTTTGCCACCACCTATTCAAATTTTCCAATGTAGCAATATGTTTTGTGTTGGTACAAAATGTTCATGGATGAAAGTATTGAGGGTCTTGAGTTGAGATAATTTGGCTTAAAAAGCAGAAAATTGGCTTAGGTGCTATAGGTCTCTGATAATGCCTTGGCTACTACTGTATTCTGGATGACGTTAATAGCTCATTTTGGTTCTCTATGTCTGGAACACAGTTTCTGCTTTCAGAAACATTGGAACAAAACTTTGGATTCAATCACTGGGTGTAGAATTCTGCTGGGTCATGGAAGTGAGACTGGGAGGCCCCAGTGGGGAGAGCTACAGTGTGAAAACCCAGTAGGCCAGAGGCTTGGCAAACTGAGAAATGATCTCTAAAGACTCTTCAGAGACTTCTTGTTTGTTTTTTCTCTCTTATCTCTCCAGCAAAACTTTTCTCCACCTTTTTCTGGAGAAGTGTAGATCTGTAGAGAAGTTGAAGGCCACCATCATTTACCTCGGCTCATCATTGCTTTCTATTTTGAGACGTTTGCCTTCCTCCTCATAGATACACATGTGCCCCACACCTCCCACATGTGCACATAATCATGAGATCAGTGTGACACTCAGCACGTGAGTGTGTACATCAGTGTGTGTGCACTTTGGTTGATTTATTTGAGCGTAAGTTGTAGATATCATATGCTTTCCTTGTCGTATTTCAGCATGCCATCGTGCCTCACATCATCAGGCCTTCACCACGGCATCCGAGGCAGTGATGTGTCTACGATTCAGGGACATTCGTCCCCCAGTTGCCTTTCTTGGAAGTTTTGTGTCCGTCCGCAGGCCAAAGTGAGGATCACTCACTGCACTTGGCTGTCTGGCAGTGACAGCCCATGCCACGTCTCTTGAGTCTCAAATATATAGCCAGTTCCTGCCACTTTTTGCCTTTCGTGACTGACATTTTGCGAAGGCTTCTCCAGTTGTCTCTTGGGATGTCCCACAGTCTGGATTTCCCCTGATGCTTTTCCTCATACTCAGATTCAGGTTAAGTGTGTATGGCAAGGCTGGTCCTAGACAGTATGTACCTCACATCACATCACATCACATCAGCAGGCACAAGATGTCAGCTCACCTGTGATATTTGTGATTTTTTTTTTTTTTTAGTTCCCTATTTGATGAAGTGAAGTCTCTCTCTATGGGTTCATATTTGATCTCTCTCTTTGAGGGGAGCCTTTGCCTTATATGATTAATAAATAAAATGTGGCATCCTGCTTTGAGACCATGTACGTACTCTATTCCCTGACAGTCTTTTTAAGGATTCATTTCTATTCTTGCCCAAATAAATTATTGCATTTTTTATTATGAAAAGAGATATATGGAGTGTCCATAAAGTTTGTGTGCAATTTAAAAGTAGCCAACTATTTTAAAATTGCACATGAACTTTATGGACACCCTTATTTATAATTATATCTTTTTTTGGCATTTACTATTTAGCATCCCACAGTGAGAACCCACATTACCAGAAGTATCACTGTGTTAATGTACTAAAGGTTTCAAAATTATGAAGCCCAAACTATAATCAACCACAAAGTTAGAGAGTTCAACATAGTGTTATAGAAACTGCGAGGGGCTTTCAGCCTCCATCCATGTGCTCATCACACAGGGCTCCAATTATTGAGATGAGGATTACCAAGGAATAAAGGAATGTTGTCATAGAAAAGATGACATCAGAGTGGGAGAAGCTACCTCAGATCCTCAAGTTCATCTCCCCAAGATAGGAGCCTTGAAGGAGGGGCCCTATGCCTTGGGGCAGGTCCTAGTGTAATTAACAGGAGCTACTTCAGTGGTGTGCAATCTTCTAATGCTGCAGCCCTTTAAGGCAGTTCCTTTGGGTCATAACCCATAGGTTGAGAACCAGTGAATTTGCTTTGGGGCAGCTTATGGGGAATGGTGAGTCAGCAGACAGTCTGCCCCAGAGCCTTCAGACTCTCAAGTCCTTTATCTTGCAGAAAATCCACCATTTCTGGGAAACAGTTCAAAATATCAAATAGATAGGGAGAAGATTATTAAAAACATACAGGGGGGGGCGGCGCCTGTGGCTCAAGGGAGTAGGGCTCCGGCCCCACATACTGGAGGTGGCAGGTTCGAACCCAGCCCTGGCCAAAAAAAAAAAAAAAAAACAAAAACTGCAGAAACATACACAGGTCATGGAAATTTTTCCATGGAGCCAGTTATAATAGTATTAAATAAAGCACAAGATTTATGTTAATATTTCCAGACAGCTTTGGTAAATGATTCATAGTGCATAATTGGAATATGATGTTAGTTGAATTTGACAAGAGGAACAACACTTGATTTAAGTGTGGCATCATTCTGTACACTCAGATCTTGAGTAACACACACCAATATACACCTACAACAGTACCAGGGAAGAATCTGACTCACAAACAGCTGAGAAGGCAATAAATAAAGTAAGAAGCACTCTTTATACTCCTATCACTGCTTTTTGGATATTGGAAAGCACTTAATGAACAGTATCTGTAGAAGCAGCAGCTTGGCCCGGGCAGCCCCCTGAACTAACATATTAGACTGTAAGTGTCAGTGCCCACTGTGGCACCCCATCACCTCACAAATAAAAGCAGCCAGGAACACGAATTGAAGGTACAAATGCCTGCAAGAGGGGGGCTTCCCTTATTCCACGGAGAGCCCTGAGCAACCTCTGCCATGGCCTTTTATGGACTCATTATACAGCAGTGTGGGGGCCCACACACAAGAGTTACGTGCTTACTGATCACCACGTGCTCTTTCCCCATGGGCTCGACTCCCATCCTGCTGCACCACTAAGGTGCAATGTCTAACACCTGCTTGCTAACAAGCACCCCATCCACTAAGGTCCAATGTATAACACCTGCTTGCTAACAAGCAGCCCCATCCTAACTCATTAATGCCTGCAGATGCTTCAGGGCTTGCTCTGGGGAACCAAACATCTCCATGCCAGATAGGAGATTGTCCTGCTCCCAGTGCCTCCCTCAAGACCTGGTAGCTGCTTCTATAAGCCTGGTGCCCAGTCTCCTACGTGTAAGTAATAAACAGGGAGGTCTACCTTCAACCCTTAACTTTTCATTAAGAATTGGTGGAAACAAACACCCCGTCTCTGCTGAGTGTATGGCATCGACTCCGTCTGCCCCAGTCTGTCACTCTCCTCTCATTGTGCAGTGTCTGAGGAGCCATAGCTGGTCCTTGAGGCCATTCCTGCCCCTCGTGTCCTTCCCAGGGCTGCCTTGTGTTCTGACTTGTTACTACTTATAGAAACTCCAGATTGCAAGTATTTACAGCTGTCCTCATCTGTTGCAAAGGCAGGTCATGTTTTCCAGTGGACTCTGTAGAATACCATTTTTGCAGGGCGGCTGTCCCCTGTTTGTGTGCTCTCTGGGCCGTGCACTGTTCTTTGTCCTGTACTGTAGCTGTTGAGTTCTGTCCCTGCCGTGGTGTTGAATATATCTGGCCCTCCCTGGGCCATGACATGAAGACCAACTTCTCAACAGTGTCTGCATGTAAGAGAGCCCTGTCCTACAGGAATGGCCCTCCGTCCCCTTCCTGGCCACTGCAGGAGGCTTGCTGCCTGGTGGCTTTGGTGCATATTTAACCCCCTTTATACCCACAATTCAATCGCCTTGTTAGTATTATATATGTGGTAGTTAGAGATCTTTAGAGTCCATTATAATTGTTTATTTTAAATTCTGTGTTTTGAATTCCTGCTACATTCCAGCTTCTGTTGATGTTTTCATTGGGGTTGGTAGGAAACGTTTCATAAAATGCATGATTTGCTGAAGAAAGAGTTTTTGAAATTTATTTCTAATTAAATATAGCTGATTATAGTAAATGCGAACAGGAAGTGGATGTAATATTTAGTTAAGTGAGTTTGTTCCAAGTGCACGTGGTGACACTAGATCACAGGCACAAGGAAGCAGCTATCCCTGTAGAAGGCTCCCTGAAGAAGGGCTTCTCAGGCCTGTCGAGGGCTGTGGGTTCCAAAACATAGGTGTTCTCCTCTGTGGCACGTGGACTCATTTGCAGATATCCCAGCTGTAAGCATGAGGAAGGAAGTATGCACGCATTCAAACCATGTCGTGCTGCCATCAAGTTGAACATAGGTGTTCCCAAGGAAAGGCATTTGAAATAGCCTTTAATTACCAGAGGAAAATACATGTGTGTGTGTAATGAATAGTGTATTAAATCTGTAATAATGAATAGTGTATATAATATGTAAATATCTATTTCTTTTTTTCTTCCTTCATCCTCCTTCCCCTTGCAAATAAGTTTTGGGCTTGGAACTTAAACACTACAGGGTTTTAATTTAGCTTAAAGGCCAATGACTGATGTCTTTTTTGAGAAAACTGGGAACAGGAAGTGGGAAATGTTTATGGAAAAGTTGGACTGGATCCTTAGGACTTGTGTTTGACCACCTTTGTAGACACTCACACTTCGTGGTTTTCCCAGTAACTCCACACACAACTATTGTCTAAAGCCTGGTTCTCCACAACAGGAAAAACAAAATGTGACAGCAGATTGAAGACAGCTTAGCAATATGATAGTAACAACCTGCGCCTCTCCTGGTCAGCACTGTAAAGTTGCCGACTTGGCCACACTTTACTCCCTGAGGTGATAAACTTCTCTGTTCTCTCTCATTTAAAAGACGAGTCATTTACTTTATAAAATACTCACTGCATGGGTCAATGTTTTATTTTTAAGCAAGGAATCTCATTGCCTCCTCAGGAATCACACTTGATAGGGGGTTATGAAAAATTGTTTAAATGAAAAACTATTTCCACCTTTTCTTCTAAATCTCTCCCTCAACTCTGAGTTGTGGAGAAGAGAGCTAAGCTGAGTGAGGCTGAGCTGTCGGGGCCTGGTGAGGGACTAAACACACAAGTAACTTGAAGCATTTGAACTGAGAAATCTTCCTAATAATCTGCAGAATGCTGGAGAGTGAGCAGTGAGACCAAGCCATTACCTTTAAAAAGTATTACCTTTTAAAAGGCCATTACCTTTAAAAGGCATTAAAAGGCATTACCTTTTCCCCATCTAGGTTAGATGGTCAAGACCAGAGAACAAACCTCCCTGTGCCCAGGTGCTGAGGTAAGATAGGAAATGCCTGCAGTTCAGACCCCAGGGCAAGGTCACACACCTGCAGTGGAAGGGTGGTGATGGAGGCCTGGTCCTCTGTCTAGCCTGTGAGTGTTTTTTCCTTTAGGCGAACATTAAAAAATTACTTCGCACTGTTAAAATATTCTTTTGTGTAAATTTCCTGTGATTGGTGCAAAGTCCCAGAGAAACTAGGGTAGAATCCTGAGCTCCGCCTAAGTAAAATGAAGAGGTAAGTGAGGGAAATATGTGGTGAGTTATTCAACATGCTTTCAAAAAATAGATTAAAGAGTTAAAAATGGTTAGGTTGTTTCAGCTGCTTGCTTGTCTTACAATTTAAAATACCTTTAATTATAGAAGTAATTCATTCTTGCTTGCTTCCGTTATAAAATAAAAAAGATCTACTTTCTCATCCCTCAGTTCTGTTCCCCAGAGTTAGACACTTTCAACCAATTCTTTTTTCAGTTCTTTGGGGGAATTTTTGTCATCAAGACAACTATTTCCTGATTTATCAACTTAAAAAATGCCAGTTCACTCCCCACGTGGAAAACTCAGCATACTCCCCCTCACTCCTCTTCCCGAGCCTGTTCCCACTGTATTTAATTTATCTGTCTGTCCACCCAGACTTACTGGGAGCTGCTGGGATCTGAAACAAACATGATCTCTGATTTCCCGGAACTTTCACCTTCATTGCTTCATATAGCAATAAAGTATTTATCACTTTGAATAATATGCACATATACTTTAACTTTTATTAATCCAACAAAATTTGATGGTATCTATCGACCAAACCTCTCCTAGGAGAAGGAAATGAGTCTGTCTGCATTTTCCATTCCTTTTCCTTTTTCCTTCCTCATAAATTCTGTCGGCTTTCCCATTGCAGTTCTGAGATTTGCGTTCTGACTACTGTAACATTTGCCATGTTTTCCTGGTAAGTTGAGTTTCTAAAGGTCTCAGACGAACTGAGTACTACCTATCAAGTCTGTCGTAGGACTGGACCTGTGAGGAAGAAATGATACGCCAGGGTTGGTTTTCCAGCCTGTGCCAGTCGATAAGGATGTTCCAAACCTCTGTATTAATAAAGGTCATCAACTTGTAAAAGTCCTACCATAGTTTAAATTTGTTTTACATTTGATTAAAATTCACATCTTTTCTTTTTACAACTTTATGCTTTTCAAAGGGAAAGTGACTTTTATTTTCCTTATTGATGGAGGAAACCTATGCCTTCATATTGTAATTAAGAATATTTATGGTTTTAATCACAGAATTTGTTGTCACCAAATCTGTTTTCTCCTTGAAGACAATATTCGTGGGCTTATTTGATTCCCTGTTCTTATTTCTATGTGTCACTTTTTATACAGTCCTCAGTTCTATTGTTTTTTGTTGTTGTTGTTTTGTTTTTTTTACATTTTGCTTTCATTCTCTTCTGTTCCCTTAATTTCTCTTTTATGTTTTGTTTAGGGACATCCTTGGGTAATTTCACTTTCCTATTGAATGCACCCAGTAGGGAAACATCCAGATACTGCTATTCTTTCTTTGAGTGCCTCCCCACTCTTCCCCAAGGAGAGTAACAGAGACAATGGGCTGAGCAGCCCTCTCTGATCCGGGCGGTGTGTGCAGACCTGGGGTGGGTAGCACAGGTAAGAATGTGTGGGTGCTTACCTGTGTGACGTACAAGATGGTTCACATTCAGCCTCCAGCAGATATGAGGACCTAACTCTCTGTCTGAGACACAGGTCCCTCCCATGTTCTTTCCCAGCCAGGGTAGCACTTGCTGGGCCAGGACACTTCTACCTGCAATTTATTTTATTTTATTTACATTTAATTTTGTCAGTTCAGTGTCAATATGGAAGCTGGGAGCCCTATTGTATACATATATGCCATCTTCACCAAGACTTTTCATACACAGGAGAAACTGAGATATCAGAGAGAGAGAGAGAGAGGGAGGGTGGGAGAGGGGGAACCCGAGACGGAGAGGGAGGGAAGGAAGGACAGAGACTGGAATGGCTAATCTGAACAGGCTGTTCTGCAGATATGGGCTAACCTTACTTTTATTCACAAAGCGTGTCACCGTCCCCTGTGATGAATAAATGTCCCATGGAATGTCTGAGGCTGTGTGGACACTGGTTTGGCTGTGTGTAAAGCCGTCTCCCTCCCAATTTGGAAGGCGACACTCACCTAAGACTCAGCCCTGCTGTTGAGAAGGATGCAGTTCTGGCATTTGCTCCATTGGTGGTTCCAGCTGCTGCATTTCTCATAGAGCCTCTAGGATTTTCTGTTCCTAGTTAGAGCATTCGGGTATGTCCGGGTGGGTTCTGACGTCCTCTTTTAGCTGGATGCCCCTAGGGCTGTTTTAGTCTATAGAGTCAGCAGTGTTTCCCACTTCATGAGGCTTTAAAAACCACAGGTACCTTGGCTCCACCTGCACAGGTTACGGCCTAAGAATCAGTATTTTCTAAAAGCCACTCAGAATCAGAACACGTGCTGGGGTGGAGAGCCATCGCTTTTCTATTTGCAGCCGAGAAAAATGTCCTTATTTTGTATTCTCCCCTCTATACTTTGTTACCTTCTTTGAGCACACCTATCCAAAGAATTGTTTGACTTCTTGGTTTTTCTTTAATTTTCCTTTAAATCTCCTTTTACTTTCCATCTTAGTCTTTTTCTCCCCAGTTCTGGAACATTTCCTGACTTGACTTTTCCGATTCTTACTGCTGAAAGGCTAGAACCTGGGCCAGCAGCACTGGTGTCGCAGCACAGGGGCCCCCAGACCTGCTGCCGCGGAGGGAGGGAGCCTGCGGAGCTCCTGCCGGGCCTCACCGGGGAGTCTCCCAACGCTGCGGGGCTGACCTGCTCTTCTTCCTGCTCGCTCTGCTAAAAGGTCCTCCTATCAGTATTGTTATTTCTGTCAGTGTACAGCAGCTATTTCTTACTCTCTTGCTCTTCTTCCTGCTCACTCTGCTAAAAGGTCCTCCTATCAATATTGTTATTTCTGTCAGTGTACAGCAGCTATTTCTTACTCTCTTGTTGCTTTTTTTAATCTCACCTTTTTGTTTTTACATATTTCTCTTCCATTGCTCTTTAACTATAAAAATCACATTTAAAGAAGTTTTTTTCTGTTTCCTTCTTGATGACTTGTCTTCTTGGTGCCTCTGCGTTCTTGTTTTTCATGTTGTTCGCTTACCTCAAAAATATGATGCTCCCTGCTTATGAGTATTTATGACTAAACAACATGTTAGAAGTGGGAGATGAAGGGGTCCTCTGTTGCACTTTGTAGCAGATACAAATGCCGTGTTCCTGGGGATGTGTGTGTTGGTTCGGGCATCAGGAGGCGTCCCTTTTGGAAGAACAGAGACTATTGAGTAATTTACCTGATTAATCACTCAGTCCTTCCAGTAACCCTTGAGGGAGGCGGCCCATAGTGTCAGAGATGAGGAAAGTGAGACATAGTGTCACACAGTACGTGGTAGAGCTGAGATGCTCCCAAGCCACTGTAAACTTGAACGGCCGCCCCTGTTTCCTGGAGCTCTGAGCCCTGTCTGGAGGGGTCTTTCCTCCTTGATCCTTGAGGCTCTGGTGCAGGTCTGCGATCTCCCCTGACTCTGTGGGTCCTCCCTGGGAACGCTGTACGCTCTTTCAGGAGCAGTCACCAGGGTGTCAGTAGCTATACAGGCACAGTGATTTATAGAAAGTCTCCTTAGGGGCAGTGCTGAGGGTTGCCGGCTACCAGTGGTTCACATTTAAAGAAGTTTGATTCATTGTGAATCGGTTCCTTTCTGTGCTTGGGAGAGCTAGCCGTCATGGATTTTTCTGAAGTACTTGTTTCAATCTGGAGTCTTCTCTGGCTTCATTTATTTGTTTACATGATCCTCTGTGATTTTTTTTTTTCCCCTCAGAAGTTAAAATGTAGGTGCCTAAAATTTATCCATAAGTTAAAACTTTTTTTGCGGTTTTTGACAGATTGCCCTTATCAAGTTAGGGACCTCTCTTCCTGATTTGCTTGTTTTTTCCTTAAGCGGCTGTTAAATCTTAAGGCATTGTATCTGTATGATAGGAGATAACTGCCTGCTTACCCTTTTAGCTCATTCATATGATAAATTATTCTGATGGAGATTTTTCAGAAGGTATTCCAGCCTTGAAGCCAGCCTCACACTCTGAAGAGAGCGTGGCGGCAGTATTCAGAGTCGATTTCACATATATCTTCATAAGTGAAATAGAATTGTGCCTTTGTTTTCTTCATTTGTTGTTCCTATTTTATTTGAAAGTAATAGAATGAACTAGACAGCTTTTTTTCTTTTTGCTTCTTTTGGAAAATACAAAGGAATTTAAATATTCCTTGAGAGTTTGATGGTGCTCACTTGTAAATGCCTCTGAGCCTATTATTTTTAATCATTTTCTTTTAGGTAATACTTACATTTATTCATTTCATGTATTTCTTTCATGCATTGATTTTAGCATTCCATATTTTCCTAGGAAGTCATCTGTGTCTCTAGGATTTTAGATGCATTAGATAATAGTTGTTCCTTAAAACCTCGGCTTTGTCTATAGTTCTTTCTCCTCTGGGCTATGGTTTTATTTCATTTCTCTTTTTAATCAGGTGTGTCAAAGATTTGTCTACTTTATTAGTCTTTTCAAAATTCTTTTCCCATTGCTAAGTCTTCCTGCATTTCAGTTATCTAGTTTTTTGACTTTGTGTACGCTTTGCTTCTTTTGACAAAACCTGCTTTGCAAAGTGCTGCAGTTTGCCTCCTATGGACCACACTGAAAACTGAGACTAGCTGGCACTCGCAGGATGATGTTGCTTATGAATCCAAACCTGGGAAACCTCCAACCCACGTGTTCCGCTCCAGAGCTTGTGTGGAGCAGAGAGGGCACTGGCGGGAGGGGCTGATGGATGGAGCAGAGACAGCAGTGTGTTGTGCCCATGCAGAAACATGTCTAGATTCAATCTCATTGACTCCTGTGGACAAATCTAGGTTGAACATGTGTAAGTTACCAAATGACTAATTTTGGCTCAATGTAAGGGGTTCATTTCCAATGATCAAAAATGTCTCCAGAGGACGTGAATCTAAGGTAAAATTTTAACTCCACATTCTCAGAAGTGTGGAAATGGAGACAGACTAGCCGTCTGCTGAGAGGTGTTGAAAGAGAAATTCTTTGGCAGCAAGTATGGGTGGGAAGAGCTGGATGTCACAGGCTGCCTCTTCACATGCTGAGATGCTGGGATCTTGCACATAATGTTGAATTGCCGAGGAAGCTGAAGCTATGACATGGAGAACTGGGTAGCGTCAGTGGAGTCAAGACGACAAGCTGACTTTAAAAGCTTTGCGGTGTGTATGTGTTCAAGCTAGGAGGCTGCACACAGCTCCCTGTTTACCTGTTATCAACTAAAACTGTATTTGCAGGAAAGCTGATGCCCTGCTGAATCTGGAAATTGGCTAGATCTGGAAGCTACTGGAGAAGGGAAGATTGCTTTGGATATGTTTCAGCATATCAAATGAAGGGAGAAAATAGCTCTCCTATTTAAATGTTTTATACTGCTATCTGCATGAGGGAAACATCCAAATGTCACTCTAATCTTACATAAACTCATCTTTCTGCTGCTCTTGGGTACCATGAATTAAGAAGCTGGCAAGCTAGAAAACAATATCCGTAATGAACTAGTGGTAAATTTGTTATCTATTGAAGAGACAGAGGATTTTTTTCCTTTTTCATTAATCAGAAGCAAACAACACAGAAAAGTATAAAAATAAGCCTACCCCAAATTTGAGCTGCTGGCTTATGTAGGGGCTGCCAATGCTATAATTAAGAGGGCTGGCAACATGAGAAGAACCAGTTTCCTATGTGTGCAATGCTGTTTAAACACGTATCTCCATAATGACACCCAACAGAAGTATGGGAAAATGATAAAATACAGATACGATTCTAAAGGAATATAATGTGGTAAACACAAGGCAGGCAGAACAAATGGGAGCTACGCTTTCGCCCGAGGCGGATCCCAGGTACAACTTTAAACCTCTGCCCTGCAGCCCCCGTCTGCTGTGAGCCCCACACATGCAGCTCACCTGTGCCCACTTGATGGGAGTTGTTTATCCAGAGATAAGAAACGTGCAGAGGTCTTCCTCTGGCACTCATGATTACTGTTTCCTCTGTAATTAGAAAAGTCAGTTTCTAAGAACGTTCTTGTTTTATAGTTTGGAAGTTTGTTCTCTCAGTGCTGGGAATACCTACTATACTATTACTGGAGTCAAAAATGTACCTGCTGTAAATAAGGAGTTTATGTATTTTCAAGATGCAAAGCAAATCCTGATTTTTACAGCTGTTTTTAATCTAGAAATCTAGTTAAGGCAAAGAGAATGGGTGATATATAGCTAAATTTGAGAAAGAGTCTTAAAAAAATTCCTTCTAAGATTTACTTGTGGTTTTCTTGGCATAAATATAAATAATTTGGGGGCCAAGAGAAAGGTGAATTTTGCCAAGAAATATTTGTGTATCTTTTTGGCAGTAGAAATGGATACTGCCTTTGAAACTATTACTTTTAATTAAGAAAGAATGGGGCAAAGATAATCTTTAGCCTACCCCTGTGTCTGTGCCCAGCAGGGTACTACATGTCCCTACCGCATGGCCAGGGGGGCATTAGGGCAACTCCTACCAAGGGGCTTGGACTCCCATCCTTTGCGTTTGTGTGTGTGCCTCTGTCAGTGCTGTTGATGCTGCAGAAAGATTAGACAGCTTAGCAGGAGTGGGTATGGTACACAGGGTTAATTTATGGTCCCTTCCAGCCCGTGGACACTATGTTGTAAATAAATTGTATTACTTCAGGGAAAGGGAGAATTAGAGAAGCAGTTCTGTACTCTTAGCTGCTTTAATTTATATTTCTTCAAGTCTTAGAACTTATGGGCCTGATGATGCCTATGGTAAATGCTGATGATTTCAGTAAGAAATGGCTGTATCTGTGGTTCCCTACCTCTCGTGTTCTTCATCAGCAGTGGGCCCTGCCCTCTATTTCTTCCAAAATGTAGGCGCACAACCACCTTTCCAACTTGCTAGCTTGAAGAAGCCGTGAATCTTTTATAGAAAAGAAATGCATGTGTGTGTGTGTGTATATATATATATATATAAATACTTAAAACCTTGAATACTTGAAAAATTGTGATTTAATTTTCAGACTGCAACATGAGAAGTCTAAGAAACTATATAATGGTGTTCCTCTATTTTTAATAAGTAATTTCTATTTTTTAAGTTTTAAGATTATTACTAGTAGGGTCGTGTTTATAATAAACATTTAAAGTAACATAGCTGGATAGAAGAAAATTTGCTGGTTATTAGCATTAGTTTTTATTCAAATTTATCCAGGCCTACAAGAGACACGACAAATAAATCCAATGAATAATAATTCTTGGTTTCTTTTAGCATAAAGAACATAATCGGATGACTTAAATGGGGCCTGAAGACTCAATGATGACAATGTGCCAATGTTAATTCTTGGTTTGGATGAATGGATTATGATTGGATGAGAAAATGTCTTATTTATAGAAAATATACACTAAAGTTCTGAGGACTAATGGGCATCATTTTGGCAGTTTAGGCTGAATATGTAGTTCTTTACCTAAAGCTAGAGGCATTATGTTACCTGACTTCATATCATACTGTATGGTTATAGTGATCAAAATAGCTTGGTGTTAGCTAAAAAAGACACCTAGATGTATAGAGCATCATAGAAACCTCAGAAATAAATCATACATTTATGATCAATTAATTTTGGACAAAGATGATCAGAACACACACTGGAGAAAGGAAATTTTCTTCATCAGATAATATTGGAACAACTGAATATCTCTGTGTGGGAAAATTACCTTGGACCCTTATTTCACACCAGATGTAAAAATAACCCAAAGTGGATTAAAGCCTTGTGTTAAGAGCTGAAAGTATAAAACTACTATAAGAAAACATAGGAAGAAAGATCCATGACACTGGTCTGGGCAGGAATTGTTTGGATATGACCCTAAAGCACAGCAACAAAGTGGAAATAGACAAATGGGATCACATCAAACTAAGCGGCTTCTGCACTGCCAGGAAACAGTCACCAGAGTGAAGACACAGCTCCCAAATGGGAGAAAATGTTGGCAAATCATATGTTTGATAAGGAGTTACTATCCAAAATGTATTAGGAATACAAGCAGCTCAATAGTAAGGAAACAAATAACCCAGTTAAACAATGGCAAGAGATCTACAGACATTCCTCCAAAGAAGACGTACAAATGGCCAACGTGTATAGGAAAAGCACCCCAGATCGTATGTCACCAGAGAAATGCCAAGTAAAACCACAATGAAGCATCACCTCACACTCACTAGATGCCATGGTCAGAAAGATGAAAGGTAACAAGTGTTAGAAAGGGTATGGAGGAGATGTCGGTAGGCATGTAAACGCGACTAGTCATTGTGGAAAGCAGGATGACGCTCTTCAGAAAATTAAAAATACAACTACTATATCATCCAGCAATCTCACATCTGGGTATCCAGCCAAAGGAGAGGAGGCTAGTGGATCACAGAGACGTCTGCATCCTCCTGCTCACTGCAGAATTGTAGCTCACATCTGGGTATCCAGCCAAAGGAGAGGAGGCTAGTGGATCACAGAGATGTCTGCATCCTCCTGCTCACTACAGCATTGTGTCTCACATCTGGGTATCCAGCCAAGGAGAGGAG
>NW_003852451.1:5977558-6001407 GCF_000181295.1 Otolemur garnettii
GATCACAGAGATGTCTGCATCCTCCTGCTCACTACAGCATTGTGTCTCACATCTGGGTATCCAGCCAAGGAGAGGAGGCTAGTGGATCACAGAGACGTCTGCATCCTCCTCCTCACTGCAGAATTGTTCCCAATTGCCACGTGCACACAGTAGAATTCTATCCAGCCTTTAAAAAGAAGGAGATCCTTACATTTCAATGACACTACAGTTGAAAGTGGCATGGGAAAATATATTCTATGGTCAATTAGTTTTATATTTAAAAAAAATAAAGTATGTATATGGAGGGTATTATGTTAAATGAAATAAGCCAGACACAAAAAAGTGAATGCTGTGTGATCTCATATGTGAAATCTGAAAAAGCTGAGCTCACAGTAATAGAGAGAGTGATGGTGTTACCAGGGTGCAGAGGGCAGGGAGGCATGAGGGAGACCGTGCTGAGGAAATTCCAGGTAGGTAGGAGGAGTAAGGTCAAGAGATCCATGAACTGCATGGTGACTCTAGTGAGTAACAATTTATTGTTATTTTTGAAAATCAGCGAAAGATTAGCTTTTAACTGTTCTCACCACAAAAGAAATGATGAGTATATGAAGTAATGTATTCATCACTGAGCTCAATTTTGCCATTCCATAAGGTGTACATTTTTAAAAACAGTATGTTGTACACAGTAAATATATATAACTTTTATTTGCAAATTAAAAAGTTTGTGTCTATAAGTTTGAAGTTGTTTTAAAATCTATACTAATACATGTGTTAGATTTCAATTAAACATGTCAATAAAATGTTATCCTGTTCCATGTTTTATGCCAGAAATTATAATTTTATAATTAAAGACATTGGAAGTAAATTTGTAAAATTAAAAATGCTCAAAGTCATGGGTGTCATACATTCTTAGGTCCTGAAGAATGATTTCTCTAGAGCTTCTGTCAAAAGCTGCCTTTCAGTAAAAACAGTTTAACGTGATTCAGTATGAAATTTAATTAATTGAATAAGAAGTTAGAAATTTAACAGAAGTCATGTATAAAAAAACTGTATTTTTTGATATGCCTTACAATAATCTGAACTGCTCTAAAGAGATCAAGGTCAGTAGAAACAAGTCTTCAAGAAAAGCGCATAACCCAGACATTATAAAAGCCTAACTAACGATAGCCCAGGGTTATTCTGTGGAAACTTGGGGCTGAATGTAAAGGATGTGTGGGCTCAAATTTCAGTGACGCTAAAGTTGAAAGTGGCATGGGAAAATATATTCTATGGTCAATTAGTTTACTCTTTTTAAAAAAAGAAAGTGTGTATACGTGCTGTTAGCCAACACTTCTTCCCAAACCTTAAGCTTTTACTAAAGATACAGTACATTTAAACATTTATGGCTTATATGGGTTTCAAAATCTAGAGTCTGTTACCCTTATAGATATATATCTATCAAATAAATAAATAGATTTATAAAATAAACAGATATATATTTATGAGGGTAACGGACTCCAGATTTGGGGTGTCAGTCATGACAGCGATAGTGTTGAGTGTACGACTCACTCACCGTCCACCCCCACACCCCCTTCACTTGCTATTCTAGCGTCCCGACTGGGAGCCCCACTCTCTCCCCTGAGCTTTGCAGGCCACCCTCCTGGGGAATCGGGATGGGATGAGATATCCCTTAACTCTCATACGTCCATGGAATAAATGTCTTTTGGCCACTCCTGGTCTGACTTTTACAGGCTAAGAGGGAATCATTTGGAAAGGAAACAGTAAGAGTCGTATGTAGGAGGGGAGGCTGTTCTAAGCAAGGGACTCAGCTTGAGCACAGGCATGACCTGAAAGGTTTAACGGTAAACACAGTAAACCACAAACAAATGTTGAGGAAGCAGAATGTTTGAGGCAGAAGATGGTGAGAGAATTGTCTGGAATGGTAGGCGTGAGGTACCTGGTAGTACTAAGTAGTAACTTAGTCTAGTAGCTCACACTTTTCCTTATCAGATGTTCAATAGTAAAATTCAGGTAACCACATCCCAATATTATAATCTCCTCTTTGAATCTATCCTTAAAATTCTAAGTATATGTAAGTATATGCATTTTATAAGGTACTTAATCTCTCAGTAGAGTCATGCCTATAAAATTTGTGAATAAAAAAATAAGATACACTCACAATTTTGACTAATAGGTATGCTTAGTCAACAAAATGTGGCAAGGACCCCACAGGATGGAACCACTGAAACTTAGGCAGAGAAGGGAAGGTTAGCCTGGAGATGAGAGGTGACAGACCTGTACAGCGTTGACTGTGCTGAGCACTGCAGGGTGTGGTGAGGATGTGTGCACTAAACTCTGAAAACATAGGGCCCAAGGGTGGCGTAAAACATAAAAAGTGGTGCACCTGGATGGAGCGCCTGCATGAGTGGAGCTTGCAGGACTGGGAGCTGGTCTGGATGAGTCACTGCATGCGTCATGAGCGCACGTCAAAGCCCAGGACGTCACTGTGCACTACTGTAGATTTTACAAACACTGTGCATGGAGGCTCCATTGATAGTATAGAAAAAGGTTTTTCTTCCTTTATTAATAAATTACCCTCAGCTTACCTTTTTAAATTTATAAACTTTTTATTTAACTTTTTGTCTCTTTTGTAGTAGTACTTAGTTTGAAACACAAATGTATTTGTATGCTATACAAAATTATTGTCTTCATAGCTTTATCCTGTAAGATTTATTTTTTAATTTTTTTAATAGTTTTCTATTTTTTAACTTTTTTGTTGAAAATTAAGACACAAACACACATATTAGCTTAGGCCTACACAAGTCAAGATTGTCAATAGCCATCTCTGTATCTGATCCCACTGAAGGCTCCCAAGGTAACAACAGGCATAGAACTGTCACCTGCTATGATCACAAGGCCTTCTTCTGGATACTCCTGAAGGATGTGCCTGAGGCTGCTTTGCAGTTAATTCTTTATATATTCACATATATATATATACATGTATATATATATATGTGTACATACATACACACATACAGTGGCATCTATGTAAGTTGACCACCCATGGGACAGTAACAAACTGGTCAACATAAGGAGCTAGGCCTACTTTACTGATACATACATGTGGTACATGTCCAGTGATGAAAATTATGTCAATTTAAGGAAGTAGTCCATGTAGGGAGATGGTCACCTTAAGGAGGTTCTACTGTGTTATGAGGTCTGACAATTAAGTTTATGAACTCATACTAGAAAAAGTGCTATAGAACTCATTGCTGATTATCACTATGGTCACCTTCAAAGTACTTCCCTTGGGAAGACACGTACCTATGCCAGTGCCTACTTCAAAGCAATTTTGGGACTCCTTTTCTGGAATGGCCACCAGACCTGTCATTGTATTATCCTTAATGTCCTGGATGTCATCAAAATGTCTTGCTTTCTTTATTTCCTTTCTCTTTAGGCAAGTATTGGGAGCCAGATCAGGACAGTAGTGAGGGTGTTCCAATACAGTTATTTGTTTTCTGGCTAAAAACTCCCTTACTGACAGTGCTGTTGCTCATGCATTGCCATGATGCAAGAGCCATGAGTTGCTGACAAAAAGTTCAGGTCGTTTTTGTCTAACTTTTTCATACAACCTTTTCAGCTTTTCCAAATAGTAAACCTGGTTAACTTTTTATCCACTTGTACAAATTCATAATGAACAATGCCTTTGATATCCAAAAAGGTAAGCAACATCATTTGATTATTTTTTTTTTTTTTGAGAAAGAGTCTTACTTTTGTCTCCCTCGATAGAGTGCTGTAGCATCATAGCTCACAGCAACCTCAAACTCTTGGGTTCAAGTGATTCTCTTCCCTCAGCCTCCCAAGTAGCTGAGACTATAGGCACTTGCCACAATAGCTGGCTATTTTTGTTATTGTTTAGGAGGACCAGACCAGGTTCAAACCCACCAGCCCGGAGCATGTAGCCAGTGCCGTAACCACTGAGCATGAGTGGGCACCCCACCTTTTTTTTTTTTGAGATTGGGTCAAACTCTTTTACTCTTGGTAGAGGGACATGGCATCATCATAACATACAACAACCTCAAAGTCTTAGGCTCCAGTAAGCCTGTTGCCTCAGCCTCCCAGGTAGCTGAGACCATAGCACCTAGCATGATGACTGACTCGTCTTCCTAAGATAGCTGGCTAGTTTTTCTATTTTTAGTAGAGGCAGGGGTCTCGCTCTTGTTCTACTGGTCTCAAACTCCTGAGTTCAAGCAATCTACCTGCCTCGGCTTCCCAGAGTACTAGGCACTTTGAATTGTGAGTTGAACTGATGGAAATTTTTTGGTCATGGAGAATTGGCTGACTTCCATTGAGTACCCTGATGCTTTGTTTCAGGGTGTATTGGTTCCCCGTGTTTTAACACCAGTAATAACAGCCTAGAACGTCATCTTCCCTCTCTAAAAGGTCTTGGCAAACTTAGACTGTCTTTTGCTTTTATTCATGGGGAGCTCCTTGTACGATGACAGCTCTGATGGTCATTCCAGAATGTGAGTCCCAAGAGTGCTTTGAAAGGTGGACTAGGTACTGGCATTGGTGCATAGCTTCCCGAGGGGAGTATTTTGAAGGTGACCGTAATGATATTCAGGTTGAGTTTGCAAACTTAACTGTTAGAATGATACTTGTAGAAGGAACACATTCTAAAATAATTTCAAGACTATAGTAAATATATACACCAGCACATACCTGCTTGTTATCATTATTAAGTATTAAATAGTATACATTATTGTACTTGCCTTGCTTTTATACAACTGGTGGTACATCGTGTTCTTACACCAACGTCTCCACAAACACATGAGTTATGCACTGCACTATCACATTAACATGTCCGTAACATTACCAGCCTGTAGGAACCTTTCACCTCCGTCATAATCTTATGAGACAAGTGTTGCATTTGCGTTCTGTCATTGGAAGAGACAATAACTATGTTCTGAGACTGTATCTTCTGCCAAACATTAACAGGGATTGGATCTCTTATGTAGCTACTACCCATGTAACTACTGAATTGTGCATGTGTGTTTATAGGTTACATTTTGTGCCTAAAAGCAGGTTCACTTAACACCTGTTCAGACTTTGTCCTTTGTGTTGACCAAATAGAATTCTCTTATCTTCCTATCTCTAGGCATTTGGTTGTAGCTCATCTCTGAGTATATTCTTTGAAGAAACTAGGCCTTGGCCTAACTTGTCCTAAAGATTCCTGAAGTGGCTGTAGTTTGTGGTTATTTCCTTAAGTTTTCTAATAATTCATCTGCTAAACCAACCTGTGAATTATGTTAGAGAAATATTAGGGAAAATGACATGACTGGATTGTTGCACTCATGGCTCTCCATATACATGGAAAAAAATTCATTCTAGAATATTCTAAACTCAAATCTTAGGTTCTTTTTGCAGGATAGAATCCAAAATCAAACCCTTTAAGTTCTCTTGAAGTGCCCTTTAAAATTCTCTAATATTTAATAAGGCCAGGCATAGTGGCTCACGTCTGTAATCCTAGCATTCTAGAAGGCTGAGGCGAGTGAATTGCTTGAGCTGAGGAGTTTAAGATCAATCTGAGCAAGAGTGAGACCCTGTCTCTACTAAAAATAGAAAAAACTAGTGGGGCACTGTGACAGATGCCTGTAGTCCCAGCTACTTGAGAGGCTGAGGCAAGAGGATTGCTCAATCTCAAGAGTTTGAGGTTGCTGTGTGAGCTATGATGTCATAGCACTTCATCTACCCAGGTCAACAGAGTAAGACTCTGTCTCAAAAAAAAAAAAAAAAAGATTCTCTAAGTTAGTGTAGTGATGAAACTTAGGCCCAGAGCAGTTAGATGTCCACCCCCACACCAGGCCTGCACTGAATCACTGAATCAGTCACAGGAAGAACCGTGAGTCAGGTTTCCAGAGTCCAGGCATTGTCTTGCCTCAGTAGACACCTTTTTGAGATGCTGACATGTGGATTGGCCAGTGTTTGTATCACAAACAATCACAGCCATGTCTGTGAGGCGTGTGCGCACGCACCGGTCAGCACGATAGGGGAACCCTGAAGGGTGGTTAAGAGAGGTGTCGACAATGTCATGGAGGAATATCACTCCCAAGAACACTGGGAAAGTTGAGTTTGAGTTCAACTTTGGGCTTTGAAATGTTGGGCTTTGAGTTCAACGTTCTAACAGACCACCCATCTTCCCAGATAACCTCCCCCACTTCAATGCCACCAATCCTGCCTTTCTCCTTAAGTAAGTGAGATCATGGGCGCAAATTCAGACCTCCAAGCCACACCCCAGATGTCGGTGCACTTCTGCTTCTAGAATCGTGTGTGTTACTCTTTTGTTTTAATGAACACTCAAGAACTCCCACAAGTAAGAAAGATAAGTAAATCCGGGCCACTTCCCTCGTTTATTAAACAAGTGCAGTCATGCTTTGCTTAACTACCAGGAAGTGTTCTGAGAAACATGCCGTCCAGGTTATCACTGTCACGCAAATGTCATGGCACATACGTACAAACCCAGATGTACGTCGTGCGAACGTCGTGGAGCATAGGTAATCAAGCCCAGATGGTAGGTATATTTTTATTTATGTCTGTGTTTTTGCATGGAAAACCAGATACCCCAGCACCATTGCTGAGTATCAGTTATTTCCCCTGCTTGCTCTGCAAACCAGTGTCAGGTGGCACGTGTCGGGTTTGTACATATGCTCCATTATAATCTCATGGGAACAGGCTCATATATGCCACCCATTGTTGACCAAAACATTATGTAGTATGTGGCTGTATCAAAAAGGAAAAAAAGCAGGTGAATGATTGATCAGTTTTCTTCATGCGTTATGACACCTTCTGTGTCTATACTCAACCTACTTTAGCTAATAGCAGCTAATCTATTGTAGATCCCAGGAAGGTTAGCCCTGGGATGACTCTGGCCTACCAGAACACGTGAGAATGTCCTCGGATCGAGTAGAAAATAATGATCCATTTCGTAAATGCTTGATTTACTTTGAGTAAAATGCTAGGCTGGACATCATAATACATTTGTAAAAGACATATATGCCATGGCCTCTGCTTTTCTAATAGTTACAGGTCAAGTAGAGGAGATAAAATACCTGTAAAAATAACTATCACCTAAAGCAATGAGTGATAAATCAGTGGTGCAGGCTTTGTTTTCTCTTTGAGTGTCTTTTCATTTGTAACTACTTGCGTCCTCAACTCAGATAAGCACTGGGCAGCTTGCTGGCTCCTGACTCCAAGCCCTGTCCTATCTTTCAGGGTCTGTGTTCTCCTCCAGTCTTGATGTGACACCTTGTTCCAGTGTGTGAGGCCCGGCACCTGTGCTTGCCCACCTCTGGCCCGCTCCTAGCTTTGTCCCCTACACTACACTAAGGTCACTTGTCTTCTGACCTGCCCTGCACAGGGCCCAATAGATAGCCCTGCCAGTTCATTTGATGTATTCATTTATCTACCCTTTTGTTTATTCACTGTGTATCTGTTAAGAGCCCACCATGTGCCCAGCACTAGGTAAGGTGTAAGAGAAACAAGAAAAACTGTAGTATCATCTCTACTTTCAGAGAACCCACTGCCTGGAGAGACGCGTGGATACACCATCAAATCATTGGCAGCTGTGGGGCATTTAAAACAAAGTCCTAAGATGTCTCAAGGAGATATTTATCATGATTCATGTGCTCTTCAGTTTTGATTATTTTAAATAAATGTTTAGAGGAGCATAGGAGAGCATAGGAGCCCCGTATACTGACTCCTAGATCCTCCTGCATTTGGGAATGCCTGTTTTGGGGTGAATTAAATGGTGCACATTATGTGATTTTATCTATGTCATTATAACTATGGGGTCTTTCTTAGAGGTACACAGGGCAAGGTGGGAGAACTTACTAGACAGGGGTTGAAAAGACATGTCTGTGCTCTTATTACCAGTAATACACAGCTACCTGCAAATTGATTCATAAGTACTTGGAACTGCTGCCTCTGGGTTTCCTGTTCTCCATAAGAAGCATAATGCTAGAATTACCCATAGAAGCAAGGAAGAGGAAGTACAGCTAATAAGTGAAGATACGTGCACCTTTGCTAGTCTCTTTCACAGCACAGAGGCATTAGTGGGAGTGACAGGAACAAGTTATAGACCATTTATTGAGGCTATCTAGGAGGATTTAATCTCACTTGGGTCACGGAGTTGAGTATTCGCTGGGAATTGGGGGTATGGTGATAGGCCCTATCTGTAGGCCTGGCGTCTAAAGATAAGAGTTTAAGTCTGGCTGGAATTAGAAGCAACAGAATTAGATGGAATGCAGGCTGCAAACCTTTTGGTTCAAATTGTGAAATGCCTCCGGAAAGCCATTGCAGTGTCTCCTGGTGGAGTTTGGCTCTGGGAGCCAAGCACAGGACAAGCATTGGTACCATCAGAGACTTCTCTGCAACATGTGCAGTGACACTGCACACTGACCACTGGTTCCTGCATATGTGTCTCTAGAAGAATAATTTTCCACTTCATCAGCATCCATATGTTTATTTTTAAAGAAGACAACCAGGAAAAAATGTTTGACAGGCCAATGAATTTAAAATCTATGAGGTCACTTTGTCTATAATTTGCTCATATGTATTGCCTTAAAAGATCAGAAACAGAAGTTATTAAAACACAAAACAAACAAAGCTGATAATACTGTTTTTCTTATTTGCTGATACATATTTAGCTCCTTAAACGGTATCTTTAAAAAGTATGTAGTATGACTATGTATATTTTTTACTAAAGGCATCATAAGATCAAGATAATAATGCATATAATTAATAGATTAGCAATAGACTTAGAATGAGCATTTAATTGTAAATGATTTAAGCCAGAAATTTTATTCTTTGTTTTTATAATAATCATATACTATGAATGTTCTTTCATCCATGAAACCAAAATTTATTACTTAATCTATGAATAGGTAAAATCACATTACCTTTCTTTTACTCCTAGAATTAAACCAAGCATAGCGCTACACAATATGGTGGAGGTAGAAGGTTCAAATACACCTGGATTCTCTTTTACCCATCAAGGTGAATGCTGGCTGTCTGTCGTGGAAAACTGTTCATGCCTGCAGAGAGAGCTTTCAGAGTGCATTCAAATGTCCTTGGGATGTAGATTTTTTTATAATAACAAAAAATAGTTCAGTAAGCATTGCAAAGGATTCTGTTAATAGTAGGTCAGTTACTTAATAGGATCCCCAGCCTGGACACATTCACCGTCTGCATTTTGATAATTCTGGCTCGATGGTGTCATATATAATTTTGGTGTGATTTTGATAGTAACTCTTAAGTGAGTTTGTGGGTTTTATTGGAATTTATCCATTTCATCTAGGCTGTTTGTTGGCATATTGTATCTACTTTTACAAATGAATTATTAGCATCCAGTCCTAATCTCTATGCATTTTCTAAACAAATATACAAAATATTTTTACTAAGCCAATTTAATTATTTCTAATAAATTCAGTTATATTAAAAATCAGAGAGATGAGACATATAGTCTAGAAAACTGATAGAATGTCCAAATAATTTAGAAACTACCCGTGTATTATTAGTTTACAATTTCCAATGATTGAGAAAAACAACTTCTTTCTAGCTCCCTGTTAATTCAGTGACTGCTGAGAGACAGTGAGGTCGTGGAGTGGCCTTGGACCCCACACCTTCAGTCATCAGGATGCCCTTGGAATTCTTGGAAACTCTCTGGGACATTTACCTGTTGAATCATAATTTGGATTCAGAATAGATTTAGTCCATAGTCATTATTTTTTTCCTTGCTCCGTTCCCTTCTAAATTATGAGAATGCGAATGATACTGTGGCCTCTCTAAAAGTCTCCACTGATGTGGGCGACATTGAGGAAGTTGAACTGGACCTAGATTGCATCCCTGTCGCCCCCAGTCTGCTGTCTCCTTCTGTCTCCGTATTTGAATCCCTCTGGCTCAGCTCAGAGGACTAGAGCCCCTGCGTGTAGGAGGCTGGAAGGTGCACTGCATGCTCAACCCACCCACATCGTTATAACCCAGACATTAACCTAGAAGCGTCATGAGATCAAACCAAGCCTCCTTCGATAGTGGAGCACAGCGCCTAGCGTAAAGTACTCATTTCTAAACCAAGTTTCAGAAAAAGTAAAACTCCAATCTGTGGCAGCTCCGAACTTATTTTAATGAAGTTCAGACATGTATTTGATTTCTCTTTCTATTACCTTTTGCTTATCTTAAGGGCATTCTCATGTTCTCATCTCTTTTATTAAAACCAGTTTTTAGGGAGTCTTTGATACTATTTATATTGACACCTTAATGTAATTTTCGTCATTATGTTACGACCTGGGATATTTCCATGTGAAGCATTTTCTAATATCATGGAGTGAGGGAGTCTAGCCATAGGTGAAAACGTAAGTGGTGCTTATATTAAAACAAAACAAAATAACAGACAAAAATTGACACTGCCTGTGGTTAGTCTGCATTTTATGGGCCCTTGTGGCAGTGGCTCAAGCTCTGGGCTTCTCTGGAATTTTAGAAAAGGAGGTTTCTAAATGAAATGACATGAGTTGAATAAAGTATGTAATTAGGAATCTTTGTGGATGTTACTTGCTTTCTACACCCCATGTTTCTTCCCTTACATTTCATATTATTACTTCAATTTAGGCTCAACTTCATTCTAACAGATAGGAATTATGTGCTTGTTGTAGGCACAGTAGCTTCACCCTCTGGGATTTAGGTGAAAAAGGCCTGTTTTCTCCTTACCTCCAGTGGGAGAAGCAAATTTTCTGTAAGGAACACACGTGCAGTTGAGGTCGTGCTGAATGCTGCGAAGCGGAAGGGCCGTCGGGCTGCGAGTGAATCCCAGCCTGCTCCACACAGTGCTCTCTGCTGTCCTCCGGCTTCTCCCTGAGATGCTAATCTTCATCCAGGGACTTAGTCTTAATCCTCAGTACCTGATTTTTATTGGCTGTGGGTTTATTTGTTGATAAATATAGGAAAAAATCTTAACACATTTTTAAAGACTGTTCTGTCGTGCTGACAGTGCTAGTGTGATAACAGCTAATCGTTAGCTCGTCCGTCTCATCCTCTTTCTTCCTCTCCATTGGTGAAAAACTGCCACCTGAGAGCACTTCGTGTGACACAGAGATTCCTAGACTTTGAAAGGATTTAGGTCTTTGCTCTTTTGCTTATATCCCTATTTTCTGAGTTCAAAATGACCAGATCTGGTAACACCAAGAGTCCATTCACGCAGGAGAGGCTGCAAGTTTTGAGAGATGCCCAGGCTAGTTATGAATTCATTAAAAATTTAAGATGGTTTAATGCTACCCGGGGTGTCTTCATCGTAAACATTAGAAAGAAACATTCCCCAAAGAGTCATTTGTTAGGAGTATAATGAAAGAATATAATTTTTATTAAAAGAAAAGGGCATATGTGTATTAATTGTGAGTTCTTTCTCTGCTTACTTGTTGTGTGACTACTAAAACTCTCCAGGTAACATAAGGAGTTCGACAGTGAATTTCTAAAGCCTGGAGTAGGACCTGTTACTAGGGTGACAAATGGGATGTGGAGGATCATGACGCTTCTGTCTTGTAGGCACTGTCACACGACTTTATTGTAACAATCTTCATCTCTTTCTCTTGTTTTTCCCCACCATCCTTGTTTAACAATATAATTTCTCAACTCTTTAAAATACCTTTGAAACATAAGTAAAATTCTGTTACAAAAATATTCTTGGATACTAGAGCAGGCAGTGGTGAGAATAGTAAAGTAGAGATGTCCCCTGCCCTCCACTGAGGAGGAGGAACCATTCATCCCAACAACCCAACTGACTAAAAAGAGTAGCCCACATGAATGCTATTTATTGAAATTTGACTAGTTTAAGTTGAGAGTAAATGGATAAGTACTTTAACTTCCCTCTCTCCCAGTTAATAAGCATATTTCACACCAAGTTTGAAACTAAATTTTAATTGGTCTCTCCATTAACTGATTCCCTTAGCACTAGGGTCCTCAAATTTTTAAACAGGGGTCCAGTTCACTGTCCCTCAGACTGCTGGAGGGTCGGACTGTGGGCCCCGGGACGAGTCACCTGCTAAGTAGGACAGGCAGTGGTGGCAAAAACACCCAGCGGGCTGGATAAATGTCCTAGGCGGGCCGTACGTGACCCACAGGCCGTGGTTTGAGGATGCCTGCCTTAGCATATCACATATCCCTTCATCAAATATTGGCATCTTTATATCTTCCATAAATTATGAAATATTTGAGAGTAGTGATAAATCTTACTTATCTTTGATCCCTAACATTTAACACGAAGTGCCTGATCAACATTCCAATGACTGAATAGTCAGACATAGGCTATTCATTTGAAATCATATAGCTTGAAGGCTATATATTAATATACATTAACAAGTCGATTAAACTCTTGGAGTCAGAAAATCTACAGTAAAATTATTCATCTAACTTCAGCTCAGCGTTTTGATATTTGGGATCAATTTCTCATCTTTAATCTCCATTTATACAGCATAGTAGAATGTAACATGTGAGCAGGAAACTGATGAACTGATCAGCTGGTCTGCATAAGCACAGCCACAGATGATGATAGGGTAGCGTGTTGCCTTAAATTATTGTTGGTCAAATTTGACTTGGGAAAGCATCTTCACCTTAAGTGGAAATTAGGTTAGTGGAAGTTATTCCAGGCTGACACATACAGATATGAGTATTTTGCCCCAAATGTGCCTTTATATATTACCAATAAGCAGCTATCTTGTGCCTTATGAGAGGATCTTGTTCAGATGGGCTATAGAGAAGCTGCTGCCTATAACATTCTACTTAGTACCAGATATAGAATAATCACTAATATATGCCTCATTAAATGCAGTACTAGTGGTGTAAACTACATTTTTAAGAACATAACTAACCCAGGTACCTCTCAGGTCATCTATAACGATATATAACTGCAACAGTATAACACAATCGTTGTATGACAATCCCAAGCATACTCCTTACCCTTACTTTGAACCTTCAGGTAAGTGCTATTCTTAATATCTAAATAATACTAACAATGATCCTAAAATAGTGATGAGGTTTTTCATGCCTCTCAAATCACATCAGATTGAGAGCTGCCTACACATAATGAAGCTATTGTTTCACAGCCTTATTGAAAGAAACCAGAAACCTGAATGCCTGACCTTTTCCTGGTCCCAAGACAATAGCCTCCTCTGAGGCTCACGCTGCAGTTTCTGCCTCAGATGATGACACTCTACAGGTGTTGAAGTTTACCCTACAGATGTTTACACCACTGGAAAGCTGCATTTTAAGTGTAGGATTGAACATGGGTAGCAAAATGCAAGCTACTTTAAAGATTAGTATTCTGTGGTATCTGTATACACCACATTTTCTTCACTTGTGAATCGGTGGGCATTTGAGTTGATTCCAGCTTTACAAGTGAATTGCACTGCGATATACATTTGAGTGCAGGTGTCTTTTTGATAAAATGACTTATTTCCTTTGGGTACGGACCTAGCAGTGGGATTGCTGGATCGATCGTAGGTGCCCCCTCTCCAGTGCAATCCTGCTGCCATCTCCAAGCAACTCTCCAGTCAGCTCAGAGGCCTGCTGTGCCTGGGCAGGCTCCTTGCAGCTGGGGTTGCATCATTCACTGGGGGAGTGTGGGGCTGCAGGGATCTCTACCCTGGTCCTCCCCTGTGTGGATGCCCCTCCTGGGTACCTCCAGTTCTACCCCGCAGGCATCCTGCCACTCTCTCCTTCACTGTGAATATCTGTAGTCGCTTCTCTGACGGTTCACAGTGCTCGCTCAGGCAGTCCGTGCATGGTGAGCTTCAGCCAACGGCCCTTCCCCGTTCCTTAGGAGTAGCAGGTACAGGCTGCTTTCTGCACCGTCTTGCCCCCCATCTATCATTTTTATTATAATTTATATTTTATGTACATTACATTTATTTAAAAATTACTTTTACATTCTTAGTTATAATAAAATTCTTAGTATTGCTGGACACATTAATTTTAGTCATCATTAGTTTTTGGTTTTTTTTTTAATTTCTTTCTTTTCCTTTTTGAGATGGAGTCTCTCTCTGGTGCCCAGGCTGGAGTGCTGTGGTGTCACCCGAGCTCATTGAAACCTCAAACTCCTGAGTTCAAGCAATCCTCCTGCCTCAGCCTCCCAAGTAGCTGGGACTACAGGCACCAGCTGCAATGCCTGGCTAATTTTTCTAGTTTTAGTACAGATAGGGTCTTGCTTTTGCTCAGGCTGGTCTGAAACGTCTGAGCTTAAGTGATCCACCCACCTTAGCCTCTCAAAGTGTTAGGATAACAGGTGTGAGCCACCGTACTCAGCCCACCATTAGTTCTTAAAGTGAAATCTTAGAAAAGTGAAAAGAAATACCAACTCTTCTACTTTTAAAATTAGATCAATTCATATAGATTACTGATCTGTTGCAGGCACTTTTAGTAGAACATCTCAGAATTTTTTTTAAGCTGACGTGTAAATAGTTCCTAAGGTAAAAGAGATTTAATGGTGCTGTGATTTTCCCAAAGCTCTGTGGCATCACATTATTACCTGTGTGATGATAAGTGGATTGTGACTATTTTTAATTCCCCAAAAGTTACATCTCTTTGAAGCAGATTTGATGTTCTATTATTAGAAAGGAACAAACAGTTCATAATCTTTATTTTTCTTTTTGAGAGGAAAAATTTCAAATTTCAGTAAAAGTATATGCATGTTACTCTAGTAACATAGATTTTGTGCAAGATTCTTACAGTATCAGTAAGGAGGAATCTCACAGCTGTACCTCTTCTTATTATATCTCACTTTATTATGCTTCTCAGTAAAGCATCTTTTACAAATTGAAGGTTTGTAGCAAGTCTGCCTCTCACAAGCCTGTTTGGTGTCATTTTCCGATAGCATATGTTCACTGTGTGTCTTGGTGTCACATTTTTGGTAATTCTCACGATATTTTGATTTTGTCATTATTATTGTAATATCCATTCAGGTGATGTGTGATTTTTCTTTCAGTTCATAGCTCAGGGACTTTATTTTTTGTCTTTCAAAAATGTATTGCTGAGCGGCAAGATGGCAAACCAGAAGGATCGTTTAGCTGAGCTCTCCAAGAACAACTGGAGAAAAAGAGAGAACCCAGCCATACCTGGTACAGGGAACCTCACCAGGAGTCATATTCAGGGAGCACAATGAGGAGGTGGTGAGCTAGACACAGCATATGGTGCCACAGAGATATAAGAGATCATCTTATATACTTTCATATACTACGAGAAACTCTATACCCAGAAATTTGACACTACAGAGGAAATGGATCAATACTTGGAATCACACCCTCTCCTTAGAATTAATCAAGAAGAAATAAATCTCTTTAATAGACTGATTTTAAGAACTGAGATGGAAGACACACTAAAAAATCTTGCAACAAAAAAAAGCGCTGGTCCAGATTGCTTCACAGCAGAATTCTGTCAAACCTTCAAAGAAGAGATTATATCATATTGCAGAAATTATCCCAAAAAAATGAGAAGGAAGAAATCTTCCCTAACACATTCTCTGAAGCGAACATCACACTGATACCAAAACCAGGAAAAGACCCAACTAAAAAGGAGAATTTTAGACCAATTTCACTAACAAATATGGATGCAAAAATTCTCAATAAAATCCTAGCCAATAGATTATAGCTACACGTTAAAAAAAATCTTTCATCGTGATCAAGTAGGTGTCATACCAGGGATGAAACATTGGTTTAACATAGGCATCTTCATAAACGTAATTCACCATATCAACAGAAGCAAAAACAAAGGTCATATGATCCTTTCAATAAGTACAGAAAAAGCATTTGATAAAATTCAGTATCCTTTTCTAATTAGAACACTTAAGAATTTAGGCATAAGTGGCACATTTCTTAAACTGATTGAAGCCATCTATGACAGATCCACAGCTAATATTATACTGAATGAAGTGAACTGAAAGCTTTTCCACTTAAAACTGGAACCAGACAAGGTTATCCTCTATTGCCACTGCTATTCAACATAGTGCTGGTAGTTCTAGCCAATACAATTAGGCAAGAGAAGGAAATAAAGGGCATCCAAAATGAGTGCAGAGGAGGTCAAACTCTCCCTCTTTGCTGACGGTATGATCTTAGAGAACCCCAAAAACTCAACCCCAAGACTCTGAGAAGTGATCAAAAGATACAACAATGTCTCAAGATATAAAATGAATGTCCACAAATCAGAAGCCTATGTATATGTCAATAGCAGCCAAGATGGGAAGCTATTCAAGGACACAATTTCCTTCACAGTAGCCTTAAAAAAAAAAAAAAAAGACCTAGGAATAACAAAAGAGGTGAAGGACCTCTACAAAGAAAATTACAAAACCCTAAGAAAATAAAAAGCAGAAAGTATTAACAAATGGAAGAACATACCATGCTTGTGGCTGAGAAGAATCAACATTATGAAAATGTCTATACTACCGAAAGCAGTCAACAGATTCAATGCAATTCTCTTTAAAATACCATCATCATACTTTTAAGAGTTGGAAAACATTCTTCATTTTGTGTGGAACCAGAAGAAACCCTGTATAGCCAAGGCAATTCTTAGTTTAAAAAGAAAACAAAAGGCTCAGAGTATCACCCTACCAGACTTTAGGCTATACTATAAGGCCATAGTGATCAAAACAGCATGGTATTGTCACAAAAACAGAGACACTGACATTTGGAACCGAATAGAAAACCATGAGATAAAACTAACCTCTTATAGCCACCTGATCTTTGATAAACCAAATAGGAACACACACTGGAGAAAAGAATCACTATTCAATGAATGGTGCTGGGACAACTGGATATCCATATATAAAAGACTGAAACAGGACCCACATCTCTCACCACTTAAAAAATTGATTCAAGATGGTTAAAACTTTTCAATTCAAGGCATAGAACAATAAAAATCCTCAAAGAAAATGTGAGGAAAACACTTAAAAATATCGGCCTGAGGAAAGATTTTATGAAGATGACTTCTGTGGTAATTGCAACAATAAGAAAAACAAATGGGAGTTAATTAAACTGAAAAGCTTCTGTACAGCTAAGGAAACAACAACCAAAGCAAACAGACAACCTTCAGAATGAGAAAAGATATTTGCATATTATGAATCAGACAAAAACTGGATAGCTAGGATCTATAGAGAACTCAAATTAATCAAAAAAAGACCCAACAATCTCATATATCAGTGGGTAAGAGAGATGAATAGAACCTTCTCTAAAGAAGACAGACGAATGACTAAAATTTGAAAAAAATGCTCATCAGCCATAATCATCAGAGAAATGCAAATCAAAACTACCCTGAGATAGCACCTAACCCTAGTGAGAATGGCCCACATCACAAAGTCTCAACGCTGCAGATGCGTTGGTATGGATGTGGAGAGAAGGGAACCCTTTTACTTTGCTGATGGGACTGCAAACTAACACAATCTTTTTGGAAGGAAGCACAGAGAATCCTCAAAGAACTCAAACTAGATCTTCCATTTGATCCTGCAATTCCATTACTAGGCATCTGCCCAGAAGAAAAAAAAATCCTTTTATCATAAAGACATTTGCACTAGACCGTTTATTGCAGCTCAGTTTACAATCACCAAAATGTGGAAACACCCTCAGTGCCCATCAACCCAGGAATGGATTAACAAGCTGTGGTATCTATATACCATGGAATACTATTCAGCTACTAAAAAAAAAATGGGGAATTTATATCTTTTGTATTAACCTGGATGGAAGTGGAACATGTTCTTCTTAGTAAAGCATCACAAGAATGGAAAAGCAAGACTCCAATGTACTCTATTCTAATCTGAAGGCAGCAGATGAGCTGATACAAGGGAGCGGGCAGGGGAATGAGCAAGTAGGGAGCAGGGAGGAGGAGGTTGGGGGGGTCACGGTGTATGACGCACCTCCTGGGGGCAGGACACAATAAAGAGAGACTTTATCTAACAAACGCAATCAGTGTAACCTAATTCTTTGTATCCTCTTTGAATCCCAAACAATAATAAAGGTATTGCTTTATTCTTCCTCTATAGACAGAGGGTTTTTTTCATCTGTTAATAACAAAAGTTTAAAATATAGAGTAATTTTTTTTAAAGAATGAAAAATTTTCCTAATAATTTTGTAGTGTGATCAGTGACCTTTGATGTTACTCTTGCAATTGTTTTGGGATGCCAAGAGCCATGCCTATATCAGACCGCAAACCTAATTGATAAATGTGGTTGGTGTGTGCTCCAGTGACCACCCACTCCCTCATCTTTTTCCTGTTCTGTGGGCCTCCCTATTCCTTGAGATACAAGGATATTGTGGGCTCTCAGTATTCAAGTGAAAGGAAGAATCCCACATCTCATACTTAAATTAAAAGTTAGAAATGATTAAGCTCAATGAGGAAAGTGTGTTGAAAGCCAAGATAAGCCAATCACTGGGCCTCTTGTGCAAAATAGTTAGCCAACTTCTAGATGCAAAGGAAAGTTCTTGAGGGAAGGGAAAAGCACTACTCCAGTGAACACATGAATGATAAGAAAGGTGAAACAGCTTTATGGCTGAAATAAAGAAAGTCTTAGTGGTCTGGATGGAAGATCAAAGGAGCCACAACATTTTCTTAAACCAAAGCCTGATCCACAGCAAGGCTCTAACCTGCTTCAAGCCTATAAACGCTGAGAGTGGTAAAGAAGCTGCAGAAGGAAAGTGTAAAGCTAGCAGGAGATGGTCCCTGAGCTCTAAGGACAGAAGCCGTATTCCTAATACAAAAGTGCAGGGTGAAGCAGCAGTGCCAGTGGAGAAGCTGTAGCAGGTGATCCAGAGGACACAGCTCAGCTCAGTGACGAAACAGCTACTCTAAGCAACAGATTTTCAGTGCAGAGGAAACAGGCTTCTATTGAAAGAAGATACCAATCAGAACTTTGATAGCTAGAGAGAAGTCAGTGCTTGACTTTAACGCTTCAAAGGACGGGCTGACTCTCTGTTAGGAGTCAGTTCAGCTGGTGACTTTGCATGGAAGCCAATGCTAATTTGCCATTCTGAAAATCCCAGGGCACTTACCAATCATGCTAAATCCACTTTGCCTGTGCTCTATAAATTGACAAGATAACCTGGACAAAAGCACATTTGTTTACAACATGGTTTATTGAATATTTTAAGCCCACTCTTTGACCTACTTCTTAGGATAAAAAGATTCCTTTCAAAATATCACCACTCACTGACAATGGACCTCATCACCCAAGAGCTCTGAGGGAGAAGTACAAGGGGATGAATCTTATTCTCGTGTCTGCTTACACCACATCCATTCTGCAGCCCATGACTCTAGGAGTACTTTCAGCTTTCAAGACTTACTACGTAAGAAAACATTTCATGATGCTGAGCTACTTATAGATACATGGATTGGGGCAAAGTAGATTGAAAGCTTTCTGGGAAGGATCCACCATCCACTGTTCATGTATCCAGTAAAACATACATGATTTATGGGAGGAGGCCAAAATACAACAGCGGTTTGAAGGAAAATGATTTCAGTCTGCATGGACAACTTTGAGGGGTTCAAGACTACAAGGGAGGAAAGAACTGTAGATGTGATAGAAATACCAAGAAAAGTAGAATTAAAAGTGGAGCCCAAGGCTGGGCATGGTGGCTCACACCTATAATTCTAGCACTTTGGGAGGCCCAGGTGAGTAGATTGCTTGAGCTTAGGAGTTCAAGACCATCTTGAGCATGCATCCTCAAACTATGGTCCACGGGCCACATGCAGCCCACCTAGGATATTTATCCAGCCTGCTGGGTGTTTTTGCTGCCGATGCCTGTCCTGCTTAGCAGCCAACTCATCCCGGGGCCCACGGTCCAGCCCTCCAACAATCTAAGGGACAGTGAACTGGCCCCCTGTTTAAAAAGTTTGAGGACTCCTGATCTTGAGCAAGAGTGTGACCCTCTCTAAAAATAGCTGGGCATTGTGGCTCACACCAGCAGTCCCAGCTACATGGGAGGCTGAGGCAAGAGGAACACTTGAGCCCAAGAGTTTGAGGTTGCTGTGAGCTCTAACACCATGGCACTTTATCCAGGGGGACAAAGTGAGACTGTCTCAAAAAAAAAGAAAGTGGAGCCTGAAGATATGACCGAGTTGTGCAATCTCATGATGAAATCTGAGCAGATGAGTTGCATCTTACAGATAAGCTGAGAAGGTGGCTTTCTGAGATGGAATCTACTTCTGGTGAAGAGGCTGTGAATATCGTTGAAATGACAATGAAGTACTTTGTAGATTACATAAACTAAGTTGGTAAAATATCAGCTGAGTTGAGAAGGTTAATTCTAATTTTGAAAGAAGGTCTACTGTGGATAAAATGTTATCAAACAGCACTGTATGCAACAGAGATATCTTATGTGAAAGGATGAGTCAGTCAATGCAGCCAACTTGGTTGCTGTCTTGTTTTATGAGATCACCTTAGCCACTCCCATCTCCATCAGTCAGCAGGCATCAACCTGGAGGCAAGCCCCTCTACTGACAAAGAGATTATAGTTTACTGAAGGCATGAATGATTGTTAGCATTTTTTATCAAAGTAGTTTTAAATGAAGGTATGAACATTTGTGTTTTAGACATAATGGTATTGCACACGTAATGGATGAGGGTGCAGTCCAGGCATAACGTTTGTGTGCACTGAAAAACCACAAAGTTTGTGCGACTGGCTTTATTGTGATACTCACTTTATCACGGTGGTCTGAAACCTACAGACACCGTCTCTGGGGTATGCCCGTGACTAACATTGCACCGTGTTTCGTTTATTTGTTTGTTTTATCCTCACCAAGAAAGCTTGTAGGATAGGGAGTGCTGATACCATTTCTTGTTTTATACCTAGACAAACCTGAGCCTTATAGAATTTAAATGACTTGCCCAAGGGTACACGTTAGTATATAAAGTAATGAGTCTTGTATCAGGTACTTCTTTTTGTAAATTCTGTATTTTTCTGTTGCACCCTCTCTTAGAAATCATCTCAATTCACTAGATTCCAACACAGCGTATGGCAGCCATTACTCTGCATCTTTATTTGAGGCAGAGAAATTCTTTTCCCTCAGCCTCTACAGCTAGGGAAGAATCCTAAGTAAATATAGTTGCAGGAAATTTCAAGCAGAAAAGCTAAAGATGACAACCTGGACTTGGAGACACTGTCCTTGCAACAGGCAATAGCAGAGCGGGCGTGAGCAGTGTTTGATTTTAAAAATTAAGAATTTGTGTTCCAATAAATAGAACTTCACAGTGTTATCATGTTAACACGTTGTTATCATCAAACATTTCCTAGGACCACCTAATTGAAATACGCTAGAAAGTCAAAGGATTTTCTATGCACAGAGAAGTTCCAGGAAGATTAAAAAATATGCATAATTTTGTCTTTCCTTATAAATGTGCCTGTGTGTGTATATGTGGGAAATGGCAAGGAAGTAGACTGGGAGGCTGGGGAAGCAGGGACGTGGACAGTATAGGGGGGAGTGTAGGAGAGTATAATCTCCTGAAGGGGGAATGGGCCATGGGGGGCTTTAAGCAGGAGGCAGGCAGGTTCCTGTTTTTGCTTGGGAAGATCCCTCTGGCACGTACGTGAATGCATTTGAGGAAGCTGAAAGAGACAACAGAAAGCTACTTAACAAGTTATCGCAGCCATCCGAAATGGAATGTGAAGTCTCATACGATTCCTGCTTTGGGTCTAAAAAGGAGGAGAGATTTACAAGTTTACAAAAGTAGCAAATACTTAGAGGACAAGATTTGGTGACTAAGAATTCACTTTTGAGTTGAGGAATGGAGTGCCTCTTCTGTCTTGTGCTCATAATCACTCCCAAATATCATTCTTGGTTTTCCAACCAGATCGCTTGATTTCCTTGAGGTCTCAAACTACAATTCATGTGCCTTTGTGCCTTCAGCTTGACCTTGCTCTCAGAGAATGATGCCGCCAGGGGTTACTGAGCTGTGAATAGCTATTTCCGCCTTCTGAACAGGCCGCAGCACTGAGCTTTGGGAATTTTATGCTAACTTCCCTGCCTCCTTTATGACTGTCAGGCCATCAGCTGTCACGTCTCAGGACTCCAGGTATGCCAAGCTCTGACAACTTCAAAAGAAAGGTTGGGTCACATCAGGCTTTGTGATTTTGTGTGAAGGCAGAGTACAAAGGAGGATCTGATTATGAATCTATTAGGTAGGACCTTGTGCTATCATTTTTAGAAGTATTAATTTTTTACACTTAAGCTCCCAGTTATAACTTTCCTGTCTTGTAAACACCAGCAAAACAAATATCCTTTTATGTGTTTATGGGTCATGGCACAAATACTTATTCCTAGTATCTTATTTTTAGTTGGCCACAATGACTGTCCAAGATAGCCCCCTTATGCTTAGTCCTTTGAAGTATAAGGAAGGCAATTTGAGACGCTGCTGTTCAGGAAAGGGGCTTCCTTAAAAGCTTGGGAGAGTTTGACATTAAGTTCCAATTGAAATGTTGCCATTTTTCTTGGCTTTTGGTAAAGTAATGGCATATGTGAATTAGCTAAAATTAAGTAACATGATTTTAAGAAAAGATTTCCTTGAACCAGCGTGTAATTTGGAGCAAAAACATGCTCTGTGTTTTCCTTTTCTTTGATGCCTAGATAATAGCATAATTATTTCTATGAATAAATGTATTAACATAGCATGTATCAAAATCAAGCATGAATGTGGCTTAGCTGGCAGACTGACTTTGAGAGGTATAATCCGTGGTCACAGCTGTGGACCACAATTAGCAAATATGTCCATGTACAGAAGTTCTGGGAACTTAAACTGTGAAAAACAAGAGAGAATGTCAAATTCCAGTTGCCAAGAACCCTTGATCTGTTGGCTGATACCATGTATTTTTTAATAAAGCCAATTTGGGATGTTAAAATGAAAGACCAAAGGGGTGTGAAATACCGGATTTCAAATGCTCATAGACAGGTGTAGTCTTGTGACTATAAAAAATATTTCAGAGCAAGTTCTTATTTTCCTTCCTTATCAAAACCCATCCTGGGTTTTTTGATCTTTTTTAAAATGTAATCACTCATGGCATAGCCGTAGGTACTGAGATAGAGAGATGGAGTGGGCCGTTTTTAAAGAATGCTCAGCTAATATTCACAACTAATTCACAGGAGATGGTCCCCACTTCTGTCTGTTTTATTTGCACTAATTTTGCTCCATCAGTAAAATGCGGAGAACCCACAGGCAGCCCTTAAGGGCCACGCCTGAGCGGTGCGGTAGAGAGAAAGTCATGTGTCACTTGAGAACTGGGACACGTGCTGAGAAGGGCCTCACCAGGCAGTTTCGTCATTGTGTGAGCGTCACGGAGGGGACCTCAACAACCCTGACACTGGAGCCTCGTACACAGCCGGGGTGCGGCGCAGCCTGCCGCTTCTGGGCTACAGACCTGCATGGGGTGTTAGTGTACTCAGTGCTGTAGGCGGCTGTGCACCGTGGTGTTTATGTGTCTAAACTTATCTAAACATAGAAAGGGCACAGTAGAAGCACAGTGTAAAAGGTAAAAATTGGTACCGTGTACCTGTGTAGTGTAGGCGGCTCTTGAGGAGTCAGTGAGTGAATGGTTCGTGAGCGTGAAGGCCTGGACATTGCTGTAGGCTGTGATAGGCCATAGACACTCTATGCTTTGGCCACAATAAATTTGTATAAAAAATGCTTTTCTTTCTTTCATAATAAATTACCTTTAGATTACTGTAACTTTTTTCACTTTATAAACTTTATTTTAACTTTTGGCTCTTTTGCAATACTTAGCTTGAAATATAAGCATATAACTGTACAAAAATATTTTCTTTATATCCTTATTTTACAAACTTTTTTACATTTTTTAATTTTCTTTTTTTTTTTTTTT
>NW_003852451.1:6001580-6027820 GCF_000181295.1 Otolemur garnettii
AGCCATCATTGTTGTTTGGCGGGTCCGGGCTGGGGATTCGAACCTGCCACCTTAGGTGTACATGGCTGGCACCTTAGCCGGTTGAGCTATAGGCACTGAGCCACATTTTTTAATTTTCATACTCTTTTTAAAAACTAAGACACAAACACTTTACCCCACGCAGGGTTAGGGTCATCAATATCTCTGTCTTCGGGAAGATCTTCAGGGGCGGTCACATGTGAGCAGCTGTGATCTCCTGTGATAACAACACGCCTTCTGGAATGCCTCTTCTAGGGCCTGCCTGAGGCTATTTTACAGTTAACTTTTATGTGTGCGTGCATGTAGGAATATACTCTAGAATAATGAGAAAAATGTAATAAATACATAAACCATTGATGTCATAATCATCATTATCGAATACTATGGATCATACAAAAGTATATGTGGTCTGCTTTTATACACCTGGCTTTTATACTACCTGTGAGTAGTGTGCTGTGCTATGACGTTCAGATGGGTCCTGTTATCCCGAGGTGTTAGGGCTGGGAGGGTCCATTATGATGCATGGGACCGCCACTGTAGGTGCAGGCATTTCTTGACAGAAATGTTGTTATGACAGTACTGTAGGGGGGCATGACTACACAGTAGGGCTGCCATGATGAGGAGATTTTAGCAGAAACAGCAATGTCAGTGAGTTTGCATCTAGTGGAGCTGGGCTTGCTTTTCAGAGCAGTATAATTGGCTAAGATCCAACTCAGTGCAAGGCATAAGCCATGGTGGGACACTGAAGCTGGAGAATGGTGCACATGCAGAGGGCCACGGATTCTTCTGGCTACAGCTGTGCCTGTAGGTAACAATTGGTGCAGTTCTCGAGGTTGAGGATATCAATTTTATCCTGCCCTCTTCTGAGTTTCGGACCAACAGGGAAGTGGACGTTGGACCAACAGGCCTTGGTGTCAGCTGTCTTCCTGATGAAGGTAGTTTGGGGAATTCAGCAGTGTGGCCCTTGTGGTGGTCTGCCAGCTCTCCACCCCTCCCCACAAGGGTGTGCGGACAACTGCAGGGGTCAGGGAGCAGGAGAGTGCAAAAGAAGAGGGAGTTGTACTGCTCTGAGCAGAGGCAGGAATTGGGGGGAGAAAATTGTTCCTGAAACTTACTTCACAAAGTTAAAAATGACAGTGATGTATAACCAAGAACTTACTTGTTCTCAGCTGTAAATTTCCCCTCTTCTAGTCCTTTCTTGGTTTAACACATACATAGCAAGAGGAATTTTTAAGAGAATTGGTTTAAGTCAAAAATATTGAACTAAAAGGGAGAATAAATTCCAAAATAATGATTTGGGGGAAATCCTTAAAGAAAGATGTGGGGAACTTAAAGTGCTTTTGGTATGACAGCCAATTTAAATTTGTTCTGAGAAAGCTCAGGTAACTACATATTTAGTTTGTTTTAATATAGAATTAAAACTTTTTCTCTCTCTATGATTAGACCATAAATAAATAGGCAAGGATGATTTTTAGAGATGACTAGTTTGTTTTTAACAGAATCAGAGGGAACAAAGGAAGAGGAGAGAGAGAGAAAAATGGGTAGAAATATCTTATAATATAAAGGCTTAGAGAAAAATGTATCGAGTAGAAAAAATATTCAGCGTATATTAAACTTGACCATGCTAAAAAAAGAAAAATCTTCCAACTAAACCAACAACAACAAAAAAATCCTGCATTTTTGTCAACATAGACATCCAAGGACAAACTGATTCTTCTTTTGATCAAAAGTCATTTTCTATTTTTTGATCAAGAGGGCTTTACTCTTTTCAGGTCTATAAACCGTAGGTTGGTAAGGGGCAAGAATAAGAGACTCTGAGCATAATGTTTGTAGTCCAGTGAAATATGGGGATAAAAGGACCTTATGAATACACAGCGGTGTC
Source organism: Otolemur garnettii (assembly GCF_000181295.1). Lineage (NCBI taxonomy): Eukaryota > Metazoa > Chordata > Mammalia > Primates > Galagidae > Otolemur > Otolemur garnettii. The sequence goes on from NW_003852451.1 coordinate 6,003,481, forward strand.
ATTAGGGATGAGTGTCTGGAATCCTACCTGACCAAGGAGCCCCGTCCAAGTTCACTGCCCTTCAGGATTCCTGAAAAATAGTTTTCTTTACAGTCTCTTCCAAGTTCTTATCTAGCCAGTTTCTCTTACAATTCATTATCGATCACCTCCATCACTCTTAAATGTCTAGCTTTTATACAGTGGCCCTGTCATCCTAGATAGATACATATTCATGTGTAGTTAATTTCTTTTAAGCAACTGAAAAATTGAGTAAATGTGACCTCTTTCTAATTTTGACCCTATCCTATATTATCTCTTCCTTTCCCTTTCTTGAGAAAAAAGTGACTGATCAAGTTAAGCTTTGGTTGTGAGTTTAGAGTAATACAGTACACACCAAAATGTGATGTGTTATTCATAAAGTTTAATTTCAAGAACTAAATAATAATGTTCATATGATGATGATGGTATCTGGGCATTCACCAGAAATCTAATAAACTTCTTATCTCATTTAATAAGCATAGTCCAGTTCCAGTCTTAATTATCAAGATGTAAAACCAGCTGAGATAACTATGAAGCTTTACATGATAATAAACGTTGTTATTCGAATAGATTTACATGCCTTGAATTGAAATGAGAGCTACCATCTCAATAGCTAGAAACATATTATACTGCCTGAAAGTGCCTCTAATCTGAGCGTGGCAAACTTTCCTCCACGCAAATAGCCAGATTATTTTTAGTAAAGAGAACTTGGACAGATGAAGATAATCATATGGTTCTCTTAAATTAAATCTGTTAAGAGTGCATGAAAGTGAATCACTGTATCTGTAAGTCTTTATTTGTCTTCATTGTTTAAATTCTATGAAATAGGACCCCCGACATCACGGCTATTTAAATCCTGCCATCCCTGTGATGTGCCTACAGCAAGGCTGTCAACACGTGGGGATGTAATTGAAGGCATCTTGTGACTTAGCAATAGTTTGGTGCCTGGAAATTGTGAAAGAGTAAACACATCGTTCAGCATTTAATGCCTGTGACATGGTGCATCCAGTTTTTTCTTGGATATTGAGTATTGGATTATGAGATGCTTTCTTTTTATGATATGAAATGCATTTTTGTGGTAGAAGTAAATTATCTGTCAAATTATGTTTTATAAGTGATAGAGATACCCTAGTTCTTGGGAAAAATCTCCCGGGCCAGCTGAGATGTTCTATTTAGGCAGCCGTTGAGTTCCCGTAGCAGCACTGGATAATCGATACAAGTGCGTTGACTGGCTAGTTGCTGAGGCAACAGCTGCAGCCTCACACACTCAGCTCTCTTCTCTTTGGAAGGGCCTTAGGTCTGGCGTCACAGGAACCGACACAGCCCGTGTGTCCACATCCTTCTCCTCTTAGACAGTCTCAGTCACACACATCACTCTCACTGTCCCTTTTCTAATATCCCTGTGACCTGATGTAGTGGAGAGAGGTTTTCACACGTTAGCTTGTTCATTGTCTTCTTTGACCCCAAGCTCTTATTAGCCCTACGCACATTTTACAGACGAGACAGTGAAGCATAAAGATGTTTAGGTGATGAGCCTAAATTCCCGTGAAATTGTGTCCGTAACTTAGATCTTCTGAATCTTTGTCTGTTAGGGTGTTCATGATGTAACACGATCATGTTTTTCTCATACTGTGGTTATTCAGCAGGGCCCTGTAATACCTGTAACGTTTATTAACTGTGTAATAGTGTGCTCACTATTTTATCTCATTAACATCAGTCCTAGGAGTTAAGTATAATTGTTAAGTCAACATTAGACATAATAAAACTGATGTTGAGAAACTCCCCATCCTTACATAGCTGGTATTGGCCATTAGATTTGAAGCCCAGTCAATTTTATCCTAAAGTACAAAGACTCTGTTTATCATCTTTGTACCTTTCTTGCTGAGACATCAGGAACTCACATATTATTACATTTAAATGTATATTTTAATTGAATTGTATTATCAAGTAGCAGTGGTATGGATAAGTGGTTTGGATAAGTGGTATCATAAGATCTTTAAGAAACCGCACGGAAGAAATTATCTATTTGTGGATCAAAGATCACTACCTAAGAAATCAACTTGTGGAGGGTCCAGGTTCCAGGAATCAGTCTGGGGGTCGACAATGTTTGGTACTGCTCTCCCGGCTCAAGGTCTTAATCTTGGGAAACTTTCATCATCCTGTCTGATTGCTACTCATCCCTCTGGCCTTAGTTTAAAAACATAGTCTTTCAAGAACTCTGGGGCACTAGGATCTCTCATGTACTCTCAAAGCATCTATGTGTTAATTGCCTGTTTAATCATTTGTATTCTCCTGAGTGTGAAAATCATGTTTAATGTTTTATCTCCAGAATCTAGTGAAGTAACGGATGCCAGTCATTATTTGTTGAACAAGTTAATGAATTAATGACTTAAAATTAGTATCAAATGAATGCATTAAAACATAGATAACAATGACAACCTAGCCATTTGTAGTCATATGTTAATCTGAAATAAAATAAATAAACATAGATGACAGCTAGTGATTTCAAATACTAGAAAACACAAAGAATACCTTTTAGAAACTAGAAAATATTAGTTAAATAATTGGGAAGGATTGACAAATTCACTGGCAGGCAGAGATACTATCTGTGTCTGTGTCCAGATACAAACGTGAGAGGTGTCCTAGTGAATTATGCCAGGACCAGCAGAATTAGTGCTGTTTTACTGTTTTTGTTCCTATAAACCATATTCAATGAGATACATTACTTATTTCACGTATTAAAATTGCTTAAAGGCTTTTAATAGAGACATAGAGCAGTGGGGTACACTGAGTACAGTAAGGGGAGGTCACATGGGCCTACATTGCTGCAGTGGAGCCAAAATCCAGGGGCAGAGTCACAGAACTGTAGACACACCAGGCCCCTTCCAGTGGTGGGGGGTGCAAATGTGAAAATAAGAAACTGCAAATGTAGAGCATCATTCAGTGAAATGCCACATTAAAGTTTGACAAACTCTGTGAGAATTTTTTTCTTCAAGTAAATCTGAGCTCTGCGACTGCTGACTAATAGAATGTGTTGGAAATAGCACTCTGCTCCTTTCCAGGCTCAGGCCTTACGCAGCTCAAAGCTGCTGCTTCTCTCTAAAGAAAGTCACTCTTAGCAATACCCATTATTCTGTAGGTACCACTGGAGAGGCCCTTATTGAGAGGAAGGGCCTCATCTGATATTCAGCTTCCACTCAGCCATGCAAAGGGCCCCCTGGAAAGTGACTCTTAAGTCCCCAGTGATCCCTCTAAGTGACCCCACATGGGAGCAGGGTTGAACTTTCCCCATTAAGCACCACCAAGGCTTATGGTAAAACTTACTAAAATATGGATATGTTTTCTAACAATAGTGTGGACTTCAGATATTCTATTTTATAAAACAAGAGAAGATACTTCTTTTCATGATTAAAAAATAAGTGGATACCCCTTTATGAAAATGATATACTCAAGATAAAATACTCACGATATGCCCAAGTAGTTAATATGAGAGCCAGTGAGTACTTGGGCATGGGACCAAGGTTTTCTTGGAAAATAGTTCTGTGGTTACACGTGAACAAGTAACACATAGACACATGAACACCTAGTCATCACTGCGCAGCTCAGAGCGCCGCAGAGCTCAGTATTAAGAGATTTTCACTGGGACTCAAGGGTAGTTTGGGGCCTAAAAGGGATTTGTGAACAACCCATTTCTATACAAATGCAGAGTGACAGCCTTGACACTTTTATTATGATCATTACTCTCTTGGAGAATGGCTGGAATTGGCCAAATCATTTGTACCTCTTCTACTTTCTTGTATACCACATAAAAATATTTTCAAGTGGAGAGTTTATTATTAATAATACAGCATCAAAATCAGGAGTAAAAATTCTAACAAGACCTAGACTAGGAGTCTTCTTAAGATTTTTTCTGAATTATGATTTGCCTTCTAATGACATTTGCTTTAAGGAATTTATAGGAATAACTGAGTTAATATATGTTCAGTTCATTCTTTTATGTAGACTGTATTGTTTTGTTTTTCTATAGAATTAACTGCATTGAAACTTTCAGTTAACTGTTCAGAGTAAACATCTGTTAAACATTAATTATAGGAAATAAAGTTAGAAAAGATCATATACCTTCATCAAAGCAAACTATGATTTTGTTTTGTTTTATTTTTTATAAAATAGACTAATATTTTCAAGTTTATTCTGTTTCAGAATAACAGAAACTAAGTTTCTGTTTATAGCCATTATTAATTTCTTAGCTATAAAATTATTATTATCTCATTATTTATTTCTGAGCTATAAAATTCTATTTTCTATTTGAAAATTTTAAAGAACTCTAGGAAAGTGTTCAAATATTCACATATTTAAACTGGAAAGTATGTTTATTTTAAAAATAGGCTGAACCGTTAGCAACTGAAGTCACATATTGAATTATTATTTCTCAAATCTTTATGAAGGTCTTTCTCCTCATCTGTAAATTGGGTGGAACATGAACAGATGTTACATGAACCTCAGTGACCACCCCCTGCCCAGTGTCCATGCTGTTACCAAAAAACTTCCTCTAGGATGGGTTTGGAACCTGTAACTTCCTTCCAAACAAGAAAATGCAGATGTGGTGTTGGGATGGCATGTCCTTCCTGATTATATCATCTAAGATTTCCCTTGAGCACATTTTATAAAACTGTATAATTGGACTCTGGAGCAGATATCTCCTTCATGGCTTCATGAAGTTAAGCTGCCAAGTTTAGGAAGTTCACAGGGCAAAAAAATGTAGGAGACTTCTAGCTAACAGATAGCACGGTTTTGAGACCTTCAGGATTATAGCCGCAAAGATTTTCATTGCTAGCTTGGAAACTAGGGCCTCTCTGGTACAGTCTCCAGAGAAGAGTGTATTCCAGATGACACCTGGATTGAGCCTTTTGGGACCCTGAGCAGAAGTCACAGCAGGCTGTGTCCAGACTCCTGACCCACAGAAACTGTGAGGTATAAATGCATATTTTCTTTATCCACTAAATTTGTGGTTATTTGTTACACAACAGTAGCAAACTAATACACAATACCATCTCATAAGATTTCTGAGATAAATGAAATAAGGTATGTGGGAGAACTGGTCAACAATAAAGGTGTTAAAAGGAAAAAAATATATTTGAATAGTTATCCTGGAAATTGAATATAAGTAAAAGGGTCTTAGAAACCTAAGGACAAAACCTTAATCTGATGTTTGTTTCTAATAGTAAATTTAGTAATTTCCTGGCCCACTGAATAGCACAGAGACGTGTCCAACATCCTGATAGGAGGCCATTGTCAGAGCAGGACTGTGAAGGGGTGGGACAGGGAGATACCAAAATGCACAAGCTACTTTTCTACTTCAGAGTAAGGACAAAACATTTTGAAGTAGTCTTCAAAGACATCACTTTAACTGAAGGTAAAATAGCAAATATAAAATGTTTATTCACTGGTCATATATTTTTAAAACTTTCTTATGAAAAATTAACAGGTAGCAGTGCCTGTGGCTCAGTGAGTAGGGCACCACCAGCCCCATATACCGAGGGTCATGGGTTCAAACTTGGCCCCAGCCAAACTGCAACAACAACAACAAAAAAAGTAGCTGGGCATTGTGGTGGGTGCCTGTAGTCCCAGCTACTCAGGAGGCTGAGGCAAAAGAATCACCCAAGCTGAAGAGCTGGAGGTTGCTGTGAGCTGTGATGCCAGAGCACTCTACTGACGGCGACAAAGTGAGACTCTGTCTTAAAAAAAAAAAGGAATAGAAAAATTAACAGAGAGAATGAATGCTTTATGATAAACTGACTTTGTTACTTAGTACACCTGTAGGCTTAGACATGTCTCTTAGCATTGCTAACTTAATGTTTCCATCTATAAAATGGGCAGGGTAATGGCTGCCTTGCTTTGTTTATAGGTAGCTTAGAGATGAGGTACATATGGTTTCTGGCAAATGGTATGTATTCATTACACAGTAGCTCTTTTTAGAAAGCTAAGTCACCATGAACATATTAAATGTAATCTGCTGAAGTTGGCATGGAATACATAACACATTTTGTAAAGATTTTCATCAATATGACTAATGCTTTTTTAAAAGTTTGGGTCTTTTTGGTTAACTTCTGTTTTTTTAAAAAACTCATGACTTATAAATAGGGTATTATTCATGATATAGAATAAAAAAGATTTTTCTTTTATCTTCCAATAGGCTTCACCCCCCTATACACCAACATCCCCGTATGAGAAAGAAAACATTGTTGATTTTTAAGATCATAGTGGAATATATTTACTGTTTTGTGTGCCCCATTGATTTTGCTGTTACAACACAGTTAATTTTATGGTTGTAACAGTGGCTATTAGGTTTAATGGTGAGTGTTTTAAAATTCAAAATAACAGTGACTTAAATAAGATGAGTGTTTAGTTGTCTCTCATGTCAAAGTTCAAGTAGATAATTCGGGGTTGGGGTAGGAACTCAGATTCTTCCTACATTGTTGCTTTGTGGGATATAGCCTTGAACATGCAGTTCAAGATCCGAACACAAGAGGAGAAAATGAATGAAGATAAAAGAGCTGTGGAAGTTGCCCTAAGACACTACTGCTGTATCTTGGCCAGCACTTGGTCACATGGCAGTACTAGCAAGGGAGTCCAGAAATGTAGTCCAGGTGGCCATGTGCTTAGCTATATACCAGAAATTCTGTTCCCACAAAGGAAGAAGGGGGGAGGAAAGTGTCAGCTTCTGCTAGAAAAAGATCTGTTCTCACTTAGATGATGTCATATGATCTGTATCAGTAATTCATTAAAAATATTTTTAAGAGTATCTTAATCTCTTTAGTGCTACGATAATAGATACTTGAGACTGAGTAGCGTAAAGAAACGAAATTTATTTGTTTATAGTCTGGAGTCTGGGAAATCCGAGATCAAGCACCAGCTGGACAATGCGTGGTCTGTCTGTTTCCAAGTTGGTGCCTCGAGTGCTGCATCCTCAGAGGAACGTCTTGTCCTCACGTGGCAGGAAAGCGGGGCAGAGAGAGGACCCTCTCCTGCAGTCTGTTCTGTAGGGGCATCGATTCAATCACGATCCCTCATCACCCCAACACCTTCCATCACTCTACCTCTAACATTGTGGACTAAATTGCCGGTACATGAATTTTGGAGGACACGTTTAGACCATAGCAAAGAATGTAATATATATGTTCTAATAAACATGTATTAGCTATAGCTAATATATAGCTCAGGGTGGAGAGGCAGAGAGAAAGAAAGAGGGAGAGAGAATATAAAGTGTTGGCCTTTAAAAGATTGGATTCTTTCCTCTGTCTTCTGGAAGATTCTTTACCCACCTTGGTCTCTTCTTTGAGAGTATCCATACAACATGTATAAGAGGCTCTCAAGATAGCAAATTGTTCTGAGTGAGGAGGGAACTTAAGGGCAGCACACAGAACAAAGGGGAAAGAGGCACTTGACCAGATTTGGGGGACTCATCATTCCTGAACCCGAGTGGATCTGATTTTTTTTTTTATACTTTTGTAGCTTGATGATGGATGTTGTAAACATTTCAAAGCCACAGAGGTGATTAAAGTCTTTTTGTTTTAATTGATAATGGTCAGGGTTGTTCTGTAGTACATATACTACATTTAAGAGAATACTTTAAATGAAACAGATAATTACTCCAAAAAGCTACAAGAGGAAGTCACTGAAGCAAAGATTTCCCTTTTAAAAAAGTAAAACACACGACATTTTTTTTTTTATCCCCTATCAACCAATGGACATTTAGGTGGTTCCCTGTCTTGGCTGTTGAGAATGATACAGCAATGAACATGGCGGTGCACGTATCTCCGACAACTGATTTCAGACCTTTCTCAAATACCCAGGGGTGGGGTTGCTGGTAATTCTATTTTGAGTTATTTGCCGAACAAACCTCCATACATTTTACATAATGGCTGTGCTAATTACACATTTTCCAGTACCTTACAGGGGTTCTCTTCCTCTGCATTCTTGCCAATACTTGTTACCTTTCATCTTTTTAATAACAGACATTCTAAGAGATGTGAAGTAATATCTCATTGTGATTTTAACATGCATTTCCCAAATGATTAGTGCTGTTTAGCATTAGCTTCAAAAAGAAAGAAATTCTGTCATTTGCAACAACACAACGAAACTGTTAAGTGAAATAAGCCGGACACAGAAAGGCAAGTGCTGCGTCGTCTCATTTTTATGTGGAATCTGAGAAAGTTGAATTCATGGAAGTCCAGAGGAGAAAGGTGGTTTTGAGAAGCTAAAGGTGAGAGGGTGCAGGAGACAGAGAAATGCTGTCCAGAAGGTACAAAGCTTCATTCAGACAGGAGGAATACACTTTTGAGCTCTATTAAATGGCATGACCAGTAACAGATAATGCATTGTGTACCTCAAAGTTGCTAAGAGAGTGTATTTCCAATGCCTTACCACCAGAAGGAAGAGTAAGAGAGGTGAGGGATATGTTAGCTGACTTCACATCCATATGATTATTTCACATTGGATAGATATCAAAACATCCCCATTATACCCCAGAAATCTATACAGTTATGATTTGTCAATTAAAAATAAAGGTTTAAAGATCTAATGAAAGTGTAAAATAGTTTTGTTACTCAATTTAGTGTTTTTTAAACCGTATCGACTGTGGCTATTAACTGTCCTGCCCCTTTATCAAGCCAGGGGCTTCATGTAGATACAGAATTAGTTAACATTCATTGAGCACCTGTCGTGTGCCTGACACTGGCCTCACAATTTTGTATCTACTCCTTGCAATACCCCTATGAAGTGGGTTCTACTATTAACCTGAGCTAGATGATCCCTGAGCTGTTAACAAACCTTCCCAAGGTCACAGAGCTACTAAGAGGCAAGACCGCAATAAATAGTTGTTGAAGTGAACAATATGGACTCAGTTCATAGGTTTAAATTATGAGAAAATTTATACTCTGTAGGCCGGCCATGCTGGCTCACACCAGTAATCCTAGCCCTCTGGGAGGCCAAGGTGGGAGGATTACTTGAGATCAGGAGTTTAACACTATCCAGAGCAAGAGGGAAATCCCATCTCTACTAAAAACAGACATCCTGGCTGGTGCCTGTAGCCCCCTAGCTACTTGGGAGGTTGAGGCAAGAAGATTGCTTGAACCCAGGAGCGTGAGGTTTTGTGAGCTAAGCTGATGCCATGGCACTCTAACCTGGGCAACAGAGTAAGACTTTATCTCACAAAAGAAAAAAAAAAAATACAGTCTACAAAGTTTACTGACTTTAAATATTCAGTTCTGTGAACTTGGACAGTTATATCCACTCATGTAACCGTTAGCCCCAATCAAAATACGGAACATTTCCAGAACAGTTCTCTCATGCCTCTCTCCAGTTAATAAATACTTCCCCATCTCAAAGACGTCTGTCTTCTGACTCTATCACCATTGATTAATATTGCTCATGGTTAGATTTCACACAATACACACTTTTCCATGTCTGGCTCCTTTCACTAAATATGTCTTTTGTTTTGAGATGCATCCATGTCGTGTGATTTAATTGATATGCTGTTGTCCTTATTTATTTATTCACTATATAGGTATATTGGCTTATTTCTGGGTTGGGCTACTGTATGAGATTCTTATTCTCACCTTTGGGGATTGTGTGTGTTTATACCAATATTTTCATTTTTCTTGGATCAACATCTTGGAGTGAAATTGCTGACTCATGGGTAGCTATATGTTTAACTTTATAAGAAACTGTGAAACTATTTCCAAAGTGATAGTTTCATACTCCTATAACTCTGTGTAAGAATGTTGTTTGACTATTATTACTAATGCTTAGTATTATCAGTATTTTTTATTTTACATCTTAGTCATTGTTTATGTGACTAAAATGTAAAACCAAGTGAAATTATATCTTCTACCTGTAATTTGTTTTTTCCTGATTATTAAGGATGTTGCCCATTGTTTTATATGATCGTGGGCCATTTGAATGTCTCCTTTTGTAAACAGTCCATTTCAGATTTTGCTTATTTTTACTTGGGGTGTTTCTCTCTATGTTAATTTGTAAAATTTGTTTACACATTCTGAGGTGAATCCCATAAATATGTGTATTATAAATATTTTTTGTAATATTATGGCTTACATGTTCATGTTTAGAATTCTTGTGATGAGCTTTAATTTTCACCGAAGTTCAGTTTATAAATGTCTTTCTGAGGGTTGCCCTGTCTGTGTTCTTACAAGGAAGTTCTGCCCGCTCCAGGGTGGGAGAGATGTTCTCATTTACTTTCTCTGTGGTGTGAGGAAGGGATGCGGGATATTTATACTTCGTTGTTTATGCAGCCTTTGGTATAAAGGTTCTCCTTTCCTCATTGAATTTCCTTGTCAAGTCTTTGTTCTTTTTTTTAATCTACTTTATTGAGGAGTAATTTGTGAAAATTAAATTGCCTCCATTTGAAGGGTACAAATCGTGGACTTCAGACCAGAATGTAACCACATCACACCATCACTGCAGTCAAGGTAGCAAATGTTTGCATAAACCCCATATTTACCTACCAGAACAAAGTACCACAGATGAGGTGGTTTACACCACAGAAATTTACTTTCTAATAGTTCTGGAGGCTAACTGTCTGAGAGCAGGTGTCACCAGGGTTGGTTTCTCGTAAGACTTCCTTCCTTGGCTTTCAGGGGACCATCTCATCCCCCATGTCTTCACAGGGTTTCTCCTTGGTGTGTGTCTATGACCTAAATTCTCTACTTATGAGATGAGATTTATAGTCATATTGGAGTTGGCCCTAATGACCTCGGTAAAACTTAATTCACTCTTTAAAACTCTTATATTCTTTTTTTTTCTTTTTTGAGACAGAGTCTCACTTTCTTACCCTCAGCAGAGAGCTATGGTGTCACATCTCATAGCAGCCTCAAACTCTTGGGCTCAAGCAATCCTTTTGCCTCAGCCTCCTGAGAACCTGGGACTATGGGTGCCTACCACAACACCTGGCTATTTTTAGAGGTGAGGTCTCACTCTGGCTCAGACTGGTCTCGAACCTGTGAGCTCAGGCAATCCACCCACCTCGGCCTCCCAGAGTGTTAGGATTATAGTAAAACATTCACATTCTATGGTACTATGGGTTGGTATTGAAACACGAATTTTGAGCAGACACAATTCAACCAAATACAAATACCAGAATATGCCTCATGCTTTTACGCAGCCCACCCTGCTCTGTGCTTTCACTCCCAAACTCTGTGGATCTGTTTCTGTCCCTATAGATGTGTTTGCATTTGAAGTAACTGGGATCATGCAGCATGTTCTGTTTTGCATTTGGCTTCTTTGACACAGTATAATTTTGAGAATGATCCATGTTGCTGCATTTGTAAGTAACATCACACTGTTCATTATTGAGTAGTAGTCAACTGAATTGAAATGCTACATTTTGTGTATCCATTCATGTTTTCATGGACACTGGGTCGTCTCCAGTTTGGAGCTAATATGATTTATTACTGTCATGAGTATTTGTCTGCAATTCTCTGTGTGGATGTATTTTCATTTATCTCAGGTAGATACCTAGGAGTGGAATGGCTGAATCATATGTCAGCTATATGTTTACTTTTTACAATAATGTCTAAGAGATTTCCAAAGTGGCTGTACCCTTTACATTTGCACCAGCAGCAGGTGTTTTCCATTTGCCTGACATCTTGCTAATATTTGGATTGAGCATTTAAAAAAATTCCACCCATTTGGATCAGTGCACTCAGTTCATTTGTCATACTAGCTCTTGCAGATACTTCATAAAATCTGCAAGACTGTATTCTCAGAGCTGTTCAATAATTATTTGGTGAAGGGATGGATATTTTGGTTCAAAGCATTTTTTTCTTTATCATTTTCCTGGCTTACTACTTAATGGTTGCGTTTATTGAGCCCTTGCCACAATCACAGCACTGTGCTTAGCTTTGTTGGAGGCTTAGTATCTTAAAATCAAATCTTTAAATCAGGGTGGATGTGCGGAACAATATCCACTGTGTGACAGATGGAGAGATCTGCTTTAGAAGAGCTCTGTGCACACGCTCTGGAAGGTGACAAGATCCCTGCAAATGACTGAATAATAGAGAAATTGAGGAAAAGGAAGAATTTAAAAACCCACTGGGCTAAGTCCAGTGCCTTGGAAGTAGCTCCTGTTACTCTGCTCTTTATTAAACTAAAAACAAGCCCGCTCAGGTAGTTCTCCTTGGCAATAAGAAATAACACTCGTAAGAGTTCCCTTTTGTTTTGAGTCACGATGTGCCCGACACAGTGCAAGGTATGAAAGGATGTGGTTTCGTTTCAGCTGGTGACCGCTGTCTGAAGGAGGCGCTGGGCTCCTACCGTGTCTGATGAGGGACACTGAGGGCGGGTGGGGGGAGTGAAGGTAGCTCGAGAACATATTGCTAGTGAACGAGAGAAATGAGATTTGACAGGTTTGTGAACTTCACAGCATCTTCTCTTCATCACTTTGTTGAAAATGGGTATAAAAAACGAACAGGGGAAGATCAAGCCCCTGAGTGTAGCTATTTTAAAGACAGTTTTGCTGTTGTATCATATCCCTGGTGTGGTTCACAAAATTATTTTAGTCCGTGAAGTTTAATTATATGGCTTCAATATTTGTGGACTCATTCAAGAAAATACTTTAAATGAAACCAATTTGATGATAATGTGAGATAATAGGTTAAAGTACAGTTTATTTAAATAAAACTACTATTCAAATAACTCCTTTTCAAAAACTGTAAATGCCAACCCTTCAGAGTAACATTTTAGAAAATAGAATTTGGAATTTATTCTAAGCAGCAATTCATATACCCGCAAATGAGGAGCAGATTACAGCATTGATTCAAATAATTCAAGGAAAAAATCTTTTTGCTTTGTCTATCTGGATCTTGTTGAGTGACATTTGGATATGAATTAGCAGTTAAGTACTTCATTTTTCCACTTGGCTGGGCATTGAAAGATAGCCAAATGCCTTTTGTATTATTGTTCTAGAACTTTTAAAAATAAATTTTAAAACTCACATTTTATAGATGTTATCACTGTTTTCATTTATTGGGTCGCTTACCTGAATTCCTGATTTACAAACATCATATAGATAGGTTTAAATAACGTTCTACTTATGCCTTGTGTTGATAACATTAGGAAAATTCTCAAATGTCATCTCTAGCTGTTATTTTCCACTTACCAATTCAAAGAATTTAATGACTCACTGGATTTATTTTCTGCCTCTCCGTCCACATCATTTCAGATTTATCAGGTCAGCAGCTCTAAGATTTGAATTGTAATTTCTCACTTAAGATGTAGGCCACACCTACTCATATAAACTAATGTGATTGTATGGTAGCCAAAATGCTGTCACAGTGTTAAAAATAATAGACTACTTTTCAATATCACTCTGGAAAACATTATTTACTATACATCAGGGATTGGCAAGCTTTTTCCATGAAAGGCCCAGATGTAAATACTGTAGGCCTGGCGGGTCATGAAGCCTGTGTAGCAGCACAGCAAGCATAGAGTGTGTGCTGCTGTGTGCCAGTGAAACTGTATTTGTGGACACAGGAGTTGGACCGTCACAATTCTCATGTGTCACGAGCCATTCTTTTTTTTTTTTTTTAATGCTTTCCAACCATTTAAAAATGTGAAAATATTTCTTAGCTCATAGACTGTACAGAAAAGCAGGGACTGGACCAGATTTAACCAGCAGGTCTCAGTTTGTTCACCCCCGCTATAGTAGCTCAAATAATTTACCTATTTTTCCTGGTGGTAACAATTACTAGGCAAAAAAGGAGAAAGTTTTCTAAAATCCAACCAAATGCTTCCTTATTAATCCAGTATTTTATATTTTTCTATTGGTAGTTTTTCAGATATCTTTAATTCTCTAGATTTGAGAGATAAAATAAATTCTTAGTTCTTTTGTCGACGTGTGGTAATGCCTAGTCCTCTTCTAACATCATATGATTTGCAGCCCTTTTTAATCTTTTAATCCGAAGATCTTTCTTTCTTTTCTGTAAAAACTATTAGTTATAGATGCTTCAGCCATGCAACTATTGAAATAGCATGTGCAGTGATTAGGCAATTAATATTTTATATTTTCTAAAATTAGAAAGGAGCAAAGTCAAGTCTGCTTTGTAATGATATAAATCCACTGAGACATTTGCTTCTCTTTTCAGGTTAACAACTTTCATATTAATAATGTGAGTCATATAAATAAACGAGCATATATATTGTATCATATTGAATTCCTGCATTCAACAAAGTTGTAATGTTTTCCTACATTTACCACTATGTTATGAGATCAAGAAAATTGTAAATGTGCATTGTAGTCATTTCTCTGTATAACATATGATTTGTCAGATAATATAGTACCTTATGTGATGATTATAGGAATTGTTCCATGTTTTAGTTACTGTTTAGACACTAAAAAATCAAAATATGAAAGATAAATACCTGTGATATTCACAGAAAATATCATTTAATCCTAGAATTTGAGGAAGGAAATTTTACTCTGAGCAGTGACTATAAATGGGACCTCACTCCTGAATTTGGTTGTTAGGGTTCCTTGTTAGCTGTTGCCATGTTGGGTTCATCTTTTACCATGGCACATGCTGAGGTCAGAAGAAATCTCCATGCTGATAGAGAAAACAGCGCTGTCCCACTTAGTGAATGGTTAACCTCAGTGAAATGGACTCCTCAGAGGCTCAGAGACCTCTCAGAACTCAGCGTGCTTCCCGTCCACTGTGAGTTACCACCTGCCACAGCTTAGCACAGTCCCCTGGCCAGAGACCACTCTGCTCCTGTGGAGAGATGACTATTGTCCCAGGATGCTGAGACGGAGCCGTCGGTAACTCTGGAGAGTGAAAAGAGAAAAGTCACCAGATACTCATGTTACCTAATTATGCCTGGACTCGTTTCAGAATGACATGACAAGCTTGCAGGGATCCACTAAAATGAAAACCAAGAAAAATGAATTAGATGAGGAAATGGATCAAAGAAAAGTAATACAGAGCCAAGGGTAATATTAGTAAACCAAGTCTGTGTTATGAGTTATGTAAAGTTGCCGGAGTTTCGAACTTTCATGTTTTCCTGGTTGTCTAAAAGTGAGAGAAATCTGGTTGGTAATGTCCACAAGAGTAGAACAAACCACTGTCTACAGAGAAACAGACATTAACACAAACAAATGGGCAAGGTTTGCCCACAGGGTCCTGGTCAAAGACTGAAGTTTGATCAGAGTCGGAGCCTACGTTCTAGGTATCTTTACCCTCATTGAATTCTCACTTGAAACCAGGAAAGCAAGGCTGATGAATGCAATCAAGGTTCTAGTATCATGCCTCTTTTATTTCAATACATTTGTAGTTTTTATCAAGTGAATGCACTCCCATGTATAAGTCCGATGTGGAAACGGCCTTATGCTAAGGCAACGGCTTGGTGGGTGAGGGTATTAGTCCCCACCTTTCCCCTTCTCTCCCAGCTTTACTTAGCCTTCTAGTTCTTCATCTTTGTGTTTTCACTTTCACGTTGTCCAAGCTGAATAGTGTATGTATTATGTTACTTACTCATAATTAAAACCCCCTGTCTACTATCAAAGTGTGGCCCTAAGATTGAAAATCAAATAAGTGTTTACATTATTGTGACTACAGTGGGGTGTGCAAGGAAAGCAAAATTTCTTATTCTTCGTGTTTGATATGATCTTATGATGAGCCCTGACCCTCCTGTGTGACTGGGAGAACATTCCCTGATGCCTAACCACATGTCATTGCGTCCCCAAGGCTACGTCCCACCTCCTGTGATTCAGCAGAACATCCAGGACTGGGTTTATTGTCACACAGGGCCAAGGCTGATTACAGGGGAATCAGCAAAGGGCAAGGTGCCCGGGGGGAGACTGAGGAAGCAGGCCAGGCTCCCGGGTCCTGTCCCAGTGGTCACACCAGGGCCCTCGCTTCTCCAGCAGCCAGTTGTAACATTGTGTGAAGTGTTGTCTGCTGAGAAAAGACGCCAGGCCCAGGGATTTTAATGGGGGCTCCTTAAAGAGGCTGTGGTGACCTTTGTCCTGTGCTTATCAAAACTGCACGCTCACAGAGGGAAAGAAGGTTTGGGGCATAAGCTATAGTTTGTATCAAGGTGAGGCTCGGCCAGACCATCCACATCAGTAAGGGAATGGTGGGGACCCTTCTGAAACCCAAGATCCCAAGTACTGGCCAAGGGCCCACCTCAGACCTGCTGTGACTCTTTCTGCAAACTCACTTCCAGTTCAAATAGTGGGTTTGGGGTTAATGATCTGTGGATTCCAATTTTGGGTTCCTTTGAGGTCTGGGTTACACAGCCTCTGATAATGGTCTGGTCTCTTTCAGGCAGAGCTTAGCCCTCCGGGATTCCTCTTCTTCCCCAGCTTTTCTCTAGGATAGTGAGTGTGTGCGTATGTGTATGTGAGTGTGGGGTGCATGGGTGTGGTGTGTGTATGCGTGGTGTGAGTGGTCTGTGAGTGTGCATACACGTGTATGTGTAATGCGTGTGTGCTCCCATGTGTGTTGGTCAAGGTGGGTAGGCAGACGTATGCGTACTAAAGGACGTGGCTGAGGACCTCTTCATGCCTCGAGACATTGCCACAAGCTTCTGCTGCAGGTGGTTGGACGGCTCTGCTGGGGTCTGGAGCAGGGATGGGTCAGGGCTCACACATGATGACCAATTTACTCCTGCAGCTTAGGCCACTGGCTGGGTCCCAATGTCTTTGATGGTAAAATTGCTGCAGCCACTGCCTTGTTCTGACTCTCTCCTGCCTTGTGCTGGGTGCCGGCCTCACCCCACACCTTTTAGAAGCTCCCCATGCGTCTGTTCCCTGCCACCCTTCTCCCTCTGTTCCCGCCAGAGCTGCAAAGATGCTCCCTCAGCTCTCCACTCCGCTGGTCACAGCCCGCCTGGCGACTCACCACCGTGAGCAGGCTGGTACGGCCCTCTGTCCTGCCTGCAGAGCCCTGGCAGGCACCTCCCCAACCATCCCCCCCGGTACCTCCCCCTACTTTTTACCATTCTCCCATTTAATTTCCCATGTTATTGATAATTGGCTCAGGTACAGAATTTTGGGTTGAAAATCTTTCCCTTTGAGCTTTGAAAGTATTGTTGCAATTTGAAAATTCTATTTTGGCTTTTGTTCCTAGGTTAATGACCTGATTTCTCTGCCTAAAAGGTTTTAGGATCTTCTGAAATTTTGCTTCCTCAGGGCTCCCACTGCCCTGTCTCCTGTTTTTCTAATGTTGCTTATTTTTATTTATTTATCTATTCATTTCTAGTTGAGCCCTCAGGTTCCTTGTGGTCTTCCAGGGACTGAGGCTCATCCTCTGCTGCAGCCCATGCCTCTGTGCCAGGAAAGCGCAAGCCTGTCTTCTCCGCAGCACTTTCTTCTGCGGCCATCGCTATTATGAGTTTACACATCTTAGTGTTAAGCATAATTCCAGTTGTACCTCTGGAGAGACAGGTCACCTGTGTGCTCAGGGGAGGAGGCCCATGGTGACAGGCAGTCCCCAGGTGTGCCCCACACCTGCTGCTTCCCTCCAAAGACTCTCACTGAGGGTAGTTTGCACATGTGTGTGACATCACCTGTTAACACAGCAGTGAACTTCAGACAGTTACTAGGGAGCCTGCTCACTAAAAAGATACAGGTATCATCTTTATTTCCTTCTGCTTCTTTTTCCAAGTCCTACTCTAATCCAATTTTGTAATCCTTTCACCCATACATTGTTAGTAGATAAGGATGGTGCATTTTGGTTGCTATGCACTATTAGACTTAGCAAGGGGTGTTTATCTGCCTTCTTTGGTGACTTAGGCTGTTCCCACTTTCTTCCAACTCTGCGCAGGACATCTGTGAACAAAATCTATAAGGTGCTTTCTGTTCTAGTATTTTTGGCCAGTCTGGGTTTGTTGAAGTTTGCATTAATTGACACTGATAATTCATCTTAAGTCTTTCTTGATGAACTAAGAAGACTTTGCTGTTCTGGGTGCTGCAGAGACCAGAGTGGACCAAGTCACAGAGGGGACAGACGGCCATTGCTCAGCACTGGGCCACTGCTTGGGGGGAGATGATTGCTGCAAAGCAAATGAAGGCTGGGAGGGCCAGGAGGTGGGGCACAAGGTCAGGGATGGCCTTTAGAATAAGAGAGCATTCAAGCAGGGCTCTGGAGGGAGGCTATGAGTGGAAAATGGACAGATTTGGAGCAAAATACCCATTACACTCTTCATGTAGTTATGAAGATAGTTTTCAGGAAGCAGGACCCTTTGGGTCTGAGGGCCACACCTAGAACTATCAGTGGACTACACACTGGTTTCATTGCCTTTTTATAATATAAATGGAGACATCTTAGAAAATGTATGGGGAGTATATTTGTATCACAATTTGTGTACCATGGATGTTGTTGAGTTTTTCTTTCTTTTTCTTTTTTTCAAAGGGTCCATCTTGCTGGGAAGATGTCTTAATTCCAAACCGGATGAGTGGTGAATGCCAGTCTCCAAACTGCCCTGGGACTACAGCAGTAAGTGTCTGGTTAAATTAATTATTTTTAAAATAAGTAAATGATGGTATCTTTGATTTTTGCTAGGAAATTAGAATAGAGACAAAAATTCCAAGTAACTTTTTTTCCGTCTATTAATATTCACCAAAAGTGTCACAATATTCAGACATGTTGGTAGCGTCCCACCTGTGCCACTGCCTTCCAGTCTCACTTTCCTCGTGTCTTAACCCCTCTGGGTGACCATGTTGATATGTGCTGATTTGAGCTCCTTACAAAGTAATATTCATGGAATAAAAAAAAGAGCCAAGAAAGGGGGGGCCAGTTCGGAGCCAGAAAAATAGCAAAATTCAATCTTTTCCCCAATGTGGTAATATTTTTTATATCTATGCCGCATTAACCCAAAATTACTTGTTTTATCTCTTTCTTCAGTGGTTTTCTAACACAGTGGACTCTTACAAACTGTAGCATGGTGATCAGCTTTATAATTGAATTACTACCCTTTCTTCTATGCAATCCATTTTTTCTTTGCAAGCATATGCCATATATTTCATGGACAGCAGATATTTCTTGAACAAGACACCAAATTCTGAATTTATCTTTAAAATCATTTTAGTATTATGGTCATGCATATCATACTTTTTACCTCAAAAATCCCTGGGTCCATCATAATTTGTGCAACTTCCTGAGATGTAGACACTGTTATGGTGCCAGCACAAATGTCAGTGTTAGTTCCAAACTGTCAGAGCCAGCTGGCAGGTGACATCTCCTCTAAGGAGCAAAGTGCGTCAGCACCAATAGATGCAGTGTTTGAGCTGGAATTATTAGGTGTGCTTTCCGTTCCCATCCACTGGACGAGTGCGTGGAGACCAAGACAGCAGCTATAAGATATTATTCTCCACCAAATTAGGGATGCAGACTAGGAATGGATCTTTATTAATGCAAATCCTGAAGAAAAATGATGACTTGTGTGTCACTCGTAGTTAGCAAGGCATGGTACAGCCTTGCAGGTTTCCTAGTGGGATGAAATTAAAATGTGCATATTATATTTCATAGGATGTAATTCTTAAATATAATTATATATATGCATGTGCACAAATACCACACCTGTGTGTTACAGTATGCCTAGCACAAAGACAGAATTGCATCCGATACTACTTTATAGTTCTGTGCACATATGTGCCTTCACACATATAGGGAACTGTCCACATGTGCATCTCTATGTGCCCCCATCCGTCCATCTACTCACCTGTCCTCTGCTGTCTCTAACACTGTGGTTTCCATATCATCTTTGCAGTAATGTGAAGTTCTTTGAAAAAAGACTTCAATCATTGACACTCAGACTGAGTCTCAGATACCTTGATAGTAATTGGCAGGAGTTAGTCACAGCAAATGAGACAATTCTGCATCTCCAAGGATTTTTTTTTTTTTCAAATCAGAGGGATAGTGTGGAAAATCACAACCCTTGCTTATTAAATATTCAACTTACCTTAGATGTCAATACATAGAAGTCAAAGTAAATTAAATTATATTGCAACTCTATTTCCAACAGCATGGTGAACTAATACTTCTAAAAACTGTCGCAGTACACACCATGTACAAATACTGGATTAAATTACAAAACATTTGTTTTTTGCTTGTCTTAAGATACAAGATCTCACTATGTTGTCCAGGCTAGTGTGTAGTGGCTATTTCTAGGTGAGCTCATAGTGCACTGAACCCCTATCCCCTAGTGATCCTCCTGCCTCAGCCTCCTAGGTAGTTGGGACTACATAGATGAGCCACCATGACAAAACACGCATTTTTAAAACAATGGTTATGCTGAAAACATGGTAAAGAAAAGTTTATATGCCAAAACTTAAGAGAAATCTGGACTCTGGAGAGGAAATTGTGTAAGCTGAAGCAAGTTGTCACCATGGGACACCACTGAAAATTGAGGGCTAGAACTGCAGATTGGTCAGACGCACACAGGAGACTTCATTAGGGGTTGGGACCTCTTCAAGGTAAAAAGTGCAACCACAGAATCCTACATAAAGCAAGGACTCACAAAATGTGTTTGCCTCATTCAATCAGCTAGAGAGGAAAGTGGTAGGAATCCTGGCCTATTTTGTGCTTACTCTAAGTCAGTGGTTCTCAAGCTTCCTAATGATATGCTCTCCCCCCCCCCCCCTTTTTAAGATAGGATTTATTTTTTATTAAATCATAGCTGTGTACATTAGTGCAATTATGGGCCCTTTAATACAGTTCTTGTGCGTTGCGTCCCTCGGGTTGAGAACTGTTGCTCTAGGAAGAAGAGAAAATGTTACCTCTAAGAATTTGCAAGTGTAAACCCATGTTTACTTGATGTGAGGGACGGTATTAACTCTCCCTGGGTAGCATATCAAGTCCTTGGCCCTGAGCATTGTTTAACAGAGTCATGAGTTAGTAGTGTTGGCTACAGTGCTGAGATTAGCCCCGTCCTCTCAGGAAACCTGTATTTTAAAATAAGTCCTCAGATGATTTCCTTGGTTAATGTTTGGTGGAGCATGAAGTAACAGTCAGAAACGTCACAAAATATACCATGTAGAAATGAGCCATCATAAATGAGAGTGAGCAGAATCCAAACCTGAAAAGAATACAGAAACTGAAATAATCGGAGGAAATATAAGTAAGCTTAATATGATTAACTATCATATATCCACTTAGATATCCACATCAACATCCAGTCAGATTAAACACAACACACACACAAATTCTAGAGTTAAAACTTATAAATGACACAAAACTTACTAAATGGACCTTAGCAGGCAAGACATAGGTAAAAAGAGAAATTAGAACTTAGCTCTGAAATCTGACCTGAAAAAATTACCCAAGATTCAGCCAGAAAAAAAAAATAGTCTTAAAATATAAAAGAAAAGTTAAAAAATATGGAAGATAGAATTCAAAATTTCAAATACCAGATTTCCAAATTAAAATTATAGAGAAAAAGGTGGAAAGATAATGCAGTCATCCCTTAATATTTGTGGGAGGATTGGTTCTAGTATCCCCTACCCCAGAGAATACCAAAATCACAGATATTCAAGTCCCTTCTTCCTAATGGCATAGTATTTGAATATAATCCATGCACGTCCTTCCACATACTTTAAATCATCTCTAGATTACTTATCATAGCTACTTACAATGTAAGTGCCATGTAAATAGTTGATATACTGTATTGTTCAGGGAATAAGGAGAAGGAAAAACAGCTTCTACATGATCAGAACAGATGGGTTTGTTTGTTTGTTTGTTCTCCTGAATATTTTTGGTCAGTGGCTGGTTGCATCCACAGAGAGGAGCCCATGGATACAGTGAACTGGCTGTGTTTAAAGAGATGACAAAGTAGAACTTTCCATAAATTGCAAGACTCGGGAATTCTAATGAATCCCAAGTCGTACGAATAAATTGAAACCCACCCAAACAGATTGTACTGAAATTGCAGAGAATAAAGTCAAAGAGAAAGTTCTCAAAGCAGCTAGGATGACAAAGACTTACTGTCTGTGTAGGGATGACAGCTCACCTGACAATGAAGTAAGCAACTTCCACGTTAAAAGATGACAGGGAAGCAGTAGCTTCAAAATATTGAAAGAAAACAAAAGTTGATGTGAAATTTTACTTGAGAAAAATCTTTTAAGAATGAGGGACAGGAACGACAATAAAGACATTTTCAGGCAGCAAAACTCAAGAATTGTCAGCACAAAGCATAAAGTTAAAGTACTCCAGGGTCTTTGTGTGTTTAACCAAAAAGGTAAAGATAGTGACTAAAATTAAACCTGGTTTGGACACATAAATTCATAGCAGCCTAATTTTTAAAAGATAAAAACTGGAAAGAATTTAAAAGTGATTGAATGGGTAAAGAAGAAACTGGTATGTCCACAGCATGGAACACAACTCAGCAATAACAGGGAATGGACTGCTGATGGATTCTGTAGCATGGGTGGATCCCAAATGACTATGCTCAAGGAAAGAGGCCAAATGAGCAAACAAAATGGTAGATACTTCATGACTCAGGTTTTGTGAAATTCTAGAAAATGGAAATAATCTATAGTGATGTAAAATGCATGATGGTTGCCCAGGGATTGAGTGCTGGCAAGTAGGAGCACGAGGAAGATATGAAAAAGGGTCCAAGGAATCTTTTAGGGTGATGAATTGTTCATTACCTTGATTCTGGTGTTGGTTTCACAGTAGTGTAGGCATGTCAGAACTCATCAAAAATATTATATATGAGAGTCGATTTGATGTCAATGATGCCCCAATAAAAAGCTTTTGAAAATCATTGCCAATACTCATAGAATTAGGTGATTTCACATAAAATTTCAAACCTTAAGCTGTCTCCTACAGACAGAAGTCTAAGCAGGAAGGAAAGCTGGCCCAGAAGCTTCCAGCAGACACCCCTCAGGCTGCCTTGGCCAGACAAGGGGCAGGGGGCTGTCTGATGACACAGGACAACTGGATGCCCTCCAGCATGTGCCAGGGAGAGGAGAGGCTGCCTTCCTTGCCGTGAGGGCTGAACGCTGTGCATCCTCAGGCCGTCCAGGATGGAGAGGAGGGACAGCTTCTGCCACTGGCCATGGGGGAGGTCAGAAAGTACAGTGTCATTCCTGAAGGCTTCACATGTGTGTGGCTCTGGGGGCTGTCCCACAGCACAGTCCCTGGTGCCTGGATTATATTGTGACCGGAGGCTTTCTTCCAAGGGCTACACTCCTGTCCACCTTGAGTGGGAATGCATTTTTCCTTAACAAGGGTGCAGAGATGGCTGAAGGAGTTGCTTCATACATGACAGCCACAGACTTTCTCTGGTGTCAACTCCTAAGTTTGTGTCTCCGGCTGAATGTCTCCCACTTGAGCTCTCAGCCTGTGAGCTTCCTGGTGCCATTTGCAGCAGGGGCCACAGCCAAAGGCCTCCTACACTCCCTGTGCTCACGGCACCTCTCCAGGGTGAGCACTGTGGGAGACGCCCCCCTTTGGTGTGAATTCTCTGGTGTGGAGTGAGTAGCAGGTCCCCACACTGGCTTCACCTGTCTGTGGACTTTCTTATTCCAGGAGATAAGAGCTTTGGCTCCAGGCTTCCCTGTCTTCACTGCATTCTAAAACCCTTCTTTGCCTAGAATTTTGTAGGGCTGAATGAGGAGGGGTTTTTGAGGAAGGCGCCCTTGTTGTTGCTGCTCTTGGGAGGTGTAATTAATTCCTCACACTCCTCACACACGGGACTTCTCTCCGTTGTGAATTTCCTGGCAGTGAATAAGGAGGACTTCTCCTTGAAGACCTTTCTGAACACTATGGATTAATAATTCAAAGTTGGGCCTCTCTTGCCTTGGCTTGTTCAAATCCTGGCTTTCTAGTACCCAGGGACTCATCATGCTCTAGCTGGGTGAACTTGTGGGGTGGGTGGCCTTGAGTCCCAGTCAGGGCATGAGTGCAAAGTTCTCCAGGGTCTCCATGGCTGATGCCCCTCTGGGCCTGGGCAAGGAACCCTCTACTGTCCCAAGACAGGCACCCAACTGCATGCTCTTGATTTTTCTAAAGTCATTGTGTGGGGTTTGTTTCTTATGGAAATTTAAAAAACAGACATTTTTAAATAGTTTATCATACTGAAATTTATGGGACATTATTAATTTTGGACAGTCTTTTGGATGATACATATTCTCATAAAAACTCTAATTTCGGGGCGGAGCCAAGATGGCGAACTGCAGCCAGCTTTTTACAGAAGCTCCCGTCCAGAAGGAGGCTGAAAGGACAGAACCTTAGCAAAGTAGCTGATGGTTTGGAGCAGAGACAAGAGAGAAGATTGAAGAGTGCACTTCAACCTTCCTGAGGCGAGC
>NW_003852451.1:6038467-6044109 GCF_000181295.1 Otolemur garnettii
AAAAAAAAAAAAAAAAAAAAAAAAAAAAAAAAAAAAAAAAAAAAACTCTAATTTCCATCATTTGGACAAAATATCCATGCATTTAAAATAGTGGAATTCCTAATACAGTCTTAATATTTATACATATAAAGACAATAACTAGATCATTTTAAGTAGCACTAAGATTTAATCGTGTTTTTTCAGAGTATAAATGTAAGCTTGAACCTAGTTCAGCTTTACACCAATCGCTATTATTTGAGGAAGGAGAATAGCATTAGTTCTGAAAGGCGTCTAACCTTTTTGTTAAAAGAATTTTTGGCAGCTTGAGATTTAAAAAGGGGCTAAATAAAATCCACTGCAGTTTTCTTCATTAGTAAAATTAATTCAACTTTAGTATAAGGCCTTAAGTTTTTATACAAATCTTCATTTTATATTTTATCTGTGATACTTTGAACAACGAAAATGATAATTGTGTTTGTATGTTTATTGGGGGTTACCAGTTTCTTTTATTTGCACACATAGAGGCCAAAGAAAACCCAGAAGGCCTCCTGGCAGAGTGTTATTTCTGACTTCAAGGTCATGACTTGTGAGAGTGAGTTCCCCATCATTGGTTACTGTGAGGACCTCTGGCTCCAGTGGTGCTGGGGTGGCAGGGAGGCATTGCTTAGCCGACTGTGAGTGTGTCCCCTTTCCCTTCACACCTGACAATTGGACAACAAGGTGTAGGGTGGGGTAGTCCCTTGGAAGAAAAAGAGAGAAAGTTCAGATGATCTCTTCAAACTAATAAACAAGCAAGGTCATTTTATTTTCTTCTTGTTGAGGGGTGCGGATTTCTCTACTTAACGTATCTACTTAAGTACATTACGTATTATGTTTTTGGAAGTTTGGAGAGGTAAGATTTACCTGAAATCCCACATAAAATAATATTTTCTGTTTTAGATTATTTGATTTTGATAGGGATTAAACTTTTTTACACTAAACATTGTTTTTTCTTATTAGAAACAGTAGAGTAGGTGTTTGCATGGGAATTTTATTTTATTTATTTATTTATTAAATCATAACTGTGTACAGTTATGGGGTACAGTGTGCTGATTTGATATACACTGTGGAATGCTTAAGTCAAACTGATTGACATAGCCATCATCTCTCTGACTTATTTGTTGTGGAAAGACATTTATTCTATACTCTTAGTAGTTTTGAAATGTACCCATTGCATTGTGCAGGATAGATGAGATCCCACCAAATACTCTCCCTCTCCCGTCCTTCCTCCTCTTCTCCCCTCCCCTCTTGTTCCCTCCTTTCAGAGTAGGATTTTTTAAAATAGCTCTTTTATTTCAAATGAAATTAGATAGTTAAAACTGTCCCTTGAACTATAATAAATAATGTAACTGTTAAACTTAGTTTAATAAATGGGGTGCTTTTATCTTACTCAACACACAAATTATTTCTCATCTTTCCTCCCTGTTAGGCTAGTATGTGTCTAGTGGAATGTTAGTTTGAATAAAAGTTAATATTCATAGACTTTATCTCTAATTCCATCTTCTTGGGGGACGCTGGCTAAAACAAAATGAGTTGTAAATAAAAGTCTGCAAATACTGAACATTTTCGATTTATAAGCCATTTGCCCAATTTATGCCTCAAAAATTTCTCATTAATGTTTTAGTTTGATCACATCACTGTTCCCAAAGAGATTGGTGTTTGTTTTGATTATTTGCATAATTGCTTTAGATTTCATTAGTATCTCACAAAATGAGACTTGGAAGTTCTCAGATGTTTTCCTGTGTCGATGATAAGTTCTTATTTCTCCCAGTGTCTAGTAGCATGAAAGGTCAGCTGGTTTTGCTTTCCCTGGGCTAGTCACAAATGACAGTCTCCACGTGCACAGCATGGACACCCTGGCTCCATATTCTCCCATTGCCCACACTCATCTGCACCAGACAGTGGCCAATGCCAGCGCCAGGATTCTCAGATTCTATATTGACACCTTCCCAGCCCTGTGGCTTCCCAGGGGTCTCAGCCAGGTGAGAGGGCAGCTGGCTGCTTCCACATGGAGGGTAGAGAAAGCAAGAGGGTGGTAAAGAAGGACACAGTTAACTCCCCTGTCCTTCTCCCCTGGAGTTTGGCTGAAGGAAAATGTTCTCGCTGCCCTTACACTGTTCTCTACACTCATATTTCCTTAATTCTAAATAAAATTGAATTGTGAAAGTTTTTAAGTCAAACTCAGATTATGATTGAGTGGTGTCTAAGCATGACTAAATGTTCTTGTCTGACATGCAATTTGGGTGACAAACTGGAAACTTATCTTAGAGCATTTTTCAGAAACCCAATCAAGTATTCAGACCCAAGGACAGCTTATTTCTACACCAAGTTTTGAGTACTTGATAACAAAAAGTTTCTTGTTCTTTTTTGAACTGTTAGGATTAGAATTAGAAGATAGGGATTTTTATTATAGAATTAAGCAAAATTTTGCAAATTTGAATAAAAGTCATATTTTTATTTATATATGAGAAAGAATTAGTCTACTATGGAAAAAGTGTCGATTTTTAAAGGTTCCGCAGAAATGGAGGTAGTTTTTAAGAACCTGGGGCTATTTTTGAGGCTTGTTTTAGTTTGGTTTTCCTTTTGCTATTTTTATCTGAGCTCTTTTACAACTTTGTGGAAAATTAAATCAACTTCCACCTTCTCCATGATACTGTTCAAGCTAAACAGTTACATGAAAAAAATTAATCTCGGCTTGGCACCTGTATCTCAGTGGCTAGGGTGCCAGCTACATACACTGGTGCTGGAGGGTTTGAATCCAACCTGGGCCTGTCAAACAACTACAACAGAAAAAAAAAAAATAGCTGGGTGTTGTGGTGGGCACCTGTAGTCCAGTTCTTTCTCTCAGGTTAACATGAGGGCACACATAATTACATTAATTGTGCTTATGAGGTAAAGTCCAAGGTCTGTGTTATCATGGGTCCTTTAACCCAGGAAGTGTGCCATACACCCTCTATATTGTACCCAATAGGTGGGAACTTACCGAGCCCCCTTCCCTACTTCTTGAATTTAATACTGTTTTTCTCTCAGGTGGGCGTATAGTGGTTGATCTACTGTTTTCAAAATATTGAAGATAATTCTTGCCTCCTCATTTCAGGCAACTCCTGTTCTATGTGAATCGTAGGTTTTTTACTCTTGATGATCTATAATTCTTTTTTCTATAGTTCATATCTTATTTTGTATTCAGTGGAAGAAAATTATGCATAATACCACAGCACTGTTTAAATATGAGAGATTATAAACCTGTTTATTAATCCCAGACGCTTCAAACTTCTTAATATTTTGTCTTTTCATAGAATGACACCAAAGCCAGAAATGTCAGTAAGAGACTGTACTTAAGGTTGCATTACAGGTTTAGACAAAGGCCCCAGACAGCAAGGGAATTTATCATGATTAATCAGGAAAAAAGTGTGCTGCTAGACCACTAGGTTTTAGACTAGAGGAGAATATATATTGATCTACTAGAAAAGACAGCAAAAGTTACATATAAAAAAAAAAGATCATTTCAAATAAATTTATAAATGAAATTCTGAGAAATGGAGCAAAGAAAGATTAAATACTGCTGCAAACATCACCAAATGTTTCACTGGGGGTGGTAGATTAGACCTAAATGAAAATGTCAGGGATTAGGGCCTGGAGGTCATCTGAGATAGCCACAGTGCAGATACACAGGAGGCTAATGGGGTGAAGAGAATAGAAGGAAGATGCGAGAGTAATGGGGCAAGAGAATGAAGCCTGCTTTCTGGCCAGGAAATAGCCCTCTCGATCCTCCAAGCAGGTGATTGATGCTCTGGGAGACCCGCACTTCATCATGCCTTGATGCTGGTCATTAAGGAGCCGCCATCGCTCTTACTCAGGTCAGGCTGGCTCAAAAAGTTATCAAAGACCATGGCAAAATTTAGTTTTTAAGACACATGTGGCAACAAACAAACAAAAAACACTTAAAATCAGTTTTTCAAACTTGAGATTTAGAATGGAAAATGTCAGCATGTGGAGAATCAAATAAAACTGAGAAGATTCCCTGCACCATTGATCCACACATGGGACAATTCTTTCTTCCACTACCGTTTCTTGGAAAACAAGTGTAATTTTGTTACTGGAATTTCTTTCTTTTTGCAGTAGGTCCTTGGTCTCAGGGATTCGAAGAATGAACCCATGGACCATGGATCCATAGTAAGATAGGATTTATTAGACAGAAAGGAATACAGATAGAATAAAAAGTATCAGAGTTTCTGGCAAGGGGGAAGACCCAAGTGAGAAGTCACCTTATGGGTACAATGAGAATTACATTTGGCCAGGACTTGATAGCTTGGGAGATACCTTTTCAATGTTAATGAACATATTAACAAATGAATGAATTCAGCCCCTCCAGCTGGGGGTAAAATGGCAGGGTGGTCCCTCCAGAAGAGTCACAAAGGTTTATAGGAAATTGCCCAGGCCAAGGAAATGGGGGTTCCCTGTCCCAGCCCTGAATGAGGGAAGCACAGTATCAATTTGGGACCCTCAGATCATCTGAGTAAGTAATTATCATACTCCTTACTACCCCACATGTGGAAAAATAAACTCAGTGATGCATATCTTGAGTATTGTTTATAACAAAATGTTTATGTTCAAAAATTGGGAAAGCAAAACAATTTTTTAAATTTGCCTTTTTCCATAGAAAGAGATATAAATAATTTGATAACATATTGATTTATTATATTAGTCGCTGAAAGAAAGTCGTTGCAGAAAACCAAGACTGACCTTCAAGACCTAGCAGTTTACTGTGAGAGAAGGCTTTATAGGAATGCCTTTATAAAAGCCTTTATAGGCTACAGTTCAGATTCAGCAAAGCAAGTGAAAACTCAGCATCTCTTCTGTACCAGGCACTGGGGATAGAAATGAATATTTAATTCACCACACTCATAGTTTGGGAAAAACTCCGATTAGGGAAAGACGTGTAAGCGAAAGAAGATTCTACCATGACCTAAATATTGTTAAAGATGGATATGAAGGACTAGTACAAGGGGTGTGAAAGAACACAGGAAATACAGCAGGTAGGTGTGTTGTGAGCACCAGGAGACAAGCACAGAGAGTTATTATGGGGGTTGGAGAAGGGAATTCTCTTGGCCAAAGTAATCAAAGAAGGCCTCCTGGAGAAGGTGGGGGCTGAGGGATGGTGCTGAGATTTCCACAGGTGGGGTTATTGGCAAGTTTTCCTAACCTAGAAATTACAGAATAAAGGGGTAGAATATTTAGGTTCATTCATTCTATGGATTCCTCTTTGCCAGATGCTCTGCTTGGCTTCAATATGGAAAATCAACATCCCACCCAGTCCTGAAGACCTTAGATGAGTTAAAAAGGAAGATGAGAAAGAAAGGTATAGGATAGGATGTTAAGAGGACATGAAACAGTCTGCCTAGGATCTACCCTAATCTAATTTTGACTGGGAAAATTAAAGCCTGGACTAGGCTGTTCAGGCGCAATCAGAGTTAGAGGAGGGAGCAGAGAAACTGCCCAATAGGAAGGGCACTAGGGCAAGAGGGTTCTTCCTCCTAGTGGTGATCCCACATGAAGGGTTCCTCCTCCTAGTGGTGATCCCACATGAAGGGTTCCTCCTCCTAGTGGTGATCCCACATGAAGGG
>NW_003852451.1:6044856-6085475 GCF_000181295.1 Otolemur garnettii
GTGAAGGGTTCCTCCTCCTAGTGGTGATCCCACATGAAGGGTTCCTCCTCCTAGTGGTGATCCTGTGTGAAGGGTTCCTCCTCCTAGTGGTGATCCCGCATGAAGGGTTCCTCCTCCTGGTGGTGATCCCACATGCAGGGTTCCTCCTCCTGGTGGTGATCCCGCATGAAGGGTTCCTCCTCCTCCTGGTGATCCCACATGAAGGGTTCCTCCTCCTAGTGGTGATCCCGTGTGAAGGGTTCCTCCTCCTCCTGGTGATCCCACATGCAGGGTTCCTCCTCCTAGTGGTGATCCCGTGTGAAGGGTTCCTCCTCCTAGTGGTGATCTCACATGAAGGGTTCTTCCTCCTTTTCTTCCTGCCACTTCCTTTTTGCAAACTTAACTGGAAAATTGGGGACCTTTTCCTGTTGGCGTCACCTTTCAAAATACTAAAGCAGGAAGAAAATGGAAAGTAGAATTTAAGATTATCTGAGACTTCATTGCTTCTTACACGTAATGAGTTGACTGCAGCCGGGTGGTGGGCAGTGGAGAAGCTGTGTCCAGCATAAGGAAGTAGGTCTGCACCTGCTGCTCTTTCTCCGCGTGTTCATTGACCTCTGTTCAGTTCCATTCGTCTGCTATAGAACAAACATTATGCATCCCTTCTGAAACTTCACCTGGACTCAGCAAAGCTTCCTTAGCTTTGTATGCCTGAAGATTTTCTATTCCATTCAGAAATATCTATTTTTTCTTGGATCTTGGCATTGTCATTTTTTTCCTAAGATTATCTAACTTAATTTCTTACCTGCATTATAAAAATGAACTATATTAGCAATCAGAGGATCATTTCTGCATGTGCTCCTACCATTTCATTACAACTTGCACTGAGATGTTCACAAAAATTATAAATGTCAATTTATGTTAAGTAATCAAAACTTACATCACTTAGCACAATGTCTAATACATGAAGACCTTTTAGAGAACCAGATCTTATTTAGTATTTAGTAGTGAATAGTATTAATTACTGTACAAATTTGGGTTTGGACATTTTCTTGGTGAACAATGAAAATACTGTAAATGCACTCAGTGCTAAGAAGGGCTGTGCTTTAGTCACATACGTCAGTGAAGAAATGTTTATTTCATTTAAATAGAAGCAAATGTGAATGGAGAAGAATGCTTTGTGGGGATCATTACAGGTGAATGATTGTGGCATATGACTATAAGAAGAAAGTCACAAAATGGAAATACAAGACTACACTACTGCATTGGATTGAGCTAGAGGGGCTTCTTAGGGGACGTGCAGAGCCACAGAACTTAGAACAGCCTCTGCAGAATAGGGTATGTAGGGTATGTCCTCCACACTGGTGGGACTAATTGAACTCTGAGTAATGGATTCCAAGAGGGCAAATAATGTAAAGATTATTCAGACCACAAGATGAGTTAGGGTACTAGAAATTCACAGTCACTATTAGGATTTTTAGTTCACTAATGCTCATTATTGTGCACTCTTAAAATTATGGTTCTTTAGAAATTATGGAATGCGATCATGCTGGGAACTATGATTTAGCCCGAATGTGCCACATTTTCTTTCTGTCAGAACTGGATCCTCCTAAGGATTCTGTCACAAACATAACAGATATCCCTAAAACAAAGCAAAAGTAAACAGCAGTAACAACGTTTGGGATGATGAGAGCCAATCTCAGTTTGGAAAGGGAGACGTGGGCTGAATGGATGGGGAATGGAGGCTGATGAAAGCTGGGCTTAGCTGAGTAAATGGAAGCTCATATAGACCTTCATACAGACGTTTCTCAATAGAACGTCACTTTGTGGCTCAAGGTTTGTCAAAGAGAAACGTCACCAGCAGCTCAAGAAGCACCATGAGTCTGACCAAAGATGTTTATAGGTTCAGGTACTACATTTTTGCAATTCAGCTCTTAAAAGACTAACTCATGATCTAATGAACACACAAAAGACTTCTTTAATGAACCATGATTTTGACTTACCAACGCACACTTCGCAGACTCTGAGCCTGTAGTATCCAGATCTCCTTTCTCAGGTGCACTACTTTGCTTCCAGCCCTCTTCTCTCTTCCCTTTTCTTGTTCTTTTTGCTTTTCTTCCTCATTCCTCTTCTGGGACTGAGTCATGATTAGCAAGCTCTTCATGCCTGTGTGGTTGTTTTAAAATGTGTCTTTAATACTTCTGTTATCAAATGTCGGGTTCTAGTTCACCTTCCTTTACACCTGGGTCAGACTTCATGACTTATTTCTAAAGAATAGAAACCGCAGAACTGATGCTATGTGACTTCTGAAGCTAGATCGT
Source organism: Otolemur garnettii (assembly GCF_000181295.1). NCBI lineage: Eukaryota > Metazoa > Chordata > Mammalia > Primates > Galagidae > Otolemur > Otolemur garnettii. Next base: position 6,047,157 of record NW_003852451.1, read on the forward strand.
AAAAGGCAAAGTGGCATCTAATTTCCTCTCATTTGGATCATACACGCTAGCAGCTCTCATCCAGCACATAAAATGCCCTGATTGCCTAAAGCGTCCATGCTGGAGAGACCATATGGAAACAGAGGAAGAGGAGTAAGGCGTCCAGGTCACCAGCACCCAGCAGATTGAGTCTTAGCACTAACGACCGCCATTTGAGTGACTGAGTGGGGTCTCAGGCAATTCTAGATCCCAATTTCTAAGCCTCCTGGCTATTGCTAAGTGAAACAGAGGCAAGCAGTCTCTACCAAAACCTGCTTAAATGTATCCCTACTTAAATTTAATAAAATTAAATAAAAAATTAATAAAAAAAAATTAAGCCACCACCACTTGTAATGGTTTGTTGCATGGCAGTGGTGCCAGGAACACCTGCCTACTCTCTGCAGGATCAGGCAGTTGTACAGTAGACACTGTAGCGTGTACTTCTATCCATCTGTCTATCTGGGTGCACGTGTGTGTTTGTGTCACTGTTTTTGAAAGATAATTCAAATTAGAAATCAGAAAATGATATGGTTGATGATAAAGGCATCAGAATAGAATTATATGTTCTTGAGAGAGTTCATTCAGGCTGTGCTGTTATTTGTATTTTAAAGTATATCTTTACCTTGGATAATATTATATAGATAATAACAAGCACTTTCAAGTCAAGTCCTCCTCTTGCCAGATCTCAAATGCACCATTTGGTCACACCCAACGAAGTAAAGTGTGGTGATGTAGCTATCAACTGTAATCCTGTCATGTCTACCTAGAGATACACCCTGCTTGCTTAGGTTTCTAAGTACATCTGAAGTCACCATCTGCACCATTATTCACAAGTGATTTTATTTAAAGGCTTATCTTTTGATAGTCATATGATGAAGACCATGCTTAGTATGCAGCTTAGTAGACAAGAACTTGGGTAGAATCAGAGAAACTTGATTACAAATTTTATTCTGATCCTTACAAGTAGGTGGCCTTAGACAAAATTTTGGCACTCATGCAAGTTTTCTCATTTGTGAGATGGAGATATCAATCCCTTTTATCCAAGACTGTTGTAAGGGCTAAAGCTGAGACAGTGTGTAAAGTGCTTGCTTCAGAGCCTGTCGTTCTAAGGGATCAATAAATTTTTTTATTATTGCCATAGCTGTTATTACAATGTGATGACTTTCACTCGCCTTGATTTCAGAAGATAACTTTCTCCAACCTTTTCAACAAAGACCATAGTCAATTTACCATAATTCCTATGTAGTAGATTGCCATTTCTACAAATAACATATATTCAAATTGATTCAATTGCTCTGACAATAACTTTGTGGCAAACTGTAACATCTGTAGTTTCCTTAAATAAAAATGTATTCAATTTGCATTTTATGTAGTAGATAATTATGACATAGATTAAATTCTATGCCAGCTAATCTGGAGGAAAAGAATAACAGTCATAATGACTTAGCAAAGCATTACTGTTGGGTTTTATTTATTTATTTTTTGAGAACCACTTGCCAGCAGGATTATTGTTGTGATACTGCACATTCTTAAATGTCATACTAGAAGTGCAATTTAAAGTTATTATACCTCATTTTCATTGAATGTGCTATTTTCATAATAAATGCTGAATTTTCTGATTGTAAACTATAAAGTTTGCTGAGGAAAATTAGCCAACTTACTTTCACATAAAGAAGGAGGAAAAACTCATCTTGAATCATTACCACCTGTGAATAATTACTGTTAACATTGGACATATTCTCTTCTAGCCTGTTTGCAAAGTGTGTGCACACACATGAATACACACACTCTTTTTTTGCATCTCACATATTATTTTGTAACTTGCATCTTTTACTTCAGGCATTGTGCTCATTGTTCATACCAAGAATAGAGTCGGTAGGTGATTGATCCTATTCTGTTCCGTTACACAGTCCTGTGTTGAGGAGTGTTTAGGATGCTCTGTATTTCACTATAAACAGCTCTTTAGGGATCTTCCTTATGTACCTCTCTATATTTCTAGTCTAGTCACAGAGTTGCCTAGGCAAAGATATTTTACATTTGAAGTGTTAGGTTATTTAGTTCCAAAAGTTCCTCTGGGAAGTTTGCACCATTTGCCACTCTCCCCAAAACTATATGAGAAGGTAGTTTCTTTGCCCCCTCTATGATGAGGTTCCTTTCATTAGTTAATTAATTTTCCCAGGCTAGAGTGCGCTGGCATTAGCCTAACTCACAGCAATCTCAGTTCCTAGGTTCAATGAATCCTTCTGCCTCAGCCGCCTAAGTATCTGGGACTACAGGCAGCTGCCACAAGGCTTGATAATTTTTCTATCTTGAACCCCTGAGCTCAAGACATCCTCCAGCCTCGGCCTCTCAGAGTGCAGGTTACAGGTGTGAGCCACCGTGCCCAGCTGCTCTGACTTCCCTCTTTGCCAGTTTCAGGTGAAACACGATATTTCATGTTAAATTCCCTTTCTCCAATAACTAAGAAACTTGAGCAAGTTTTCATTATTTATTACTAGCTATTATGGCTATTTTCTTTTCTTATAATTGTACATTTTAGATAAACATTTCTTATTAAATTCATAAGAAATTCTTTATTATGGTTTAATTCATATGAGCATTTCGTATATTCTTATTTGGTATCATTTGTTTATTATATATACTACAGATATTTTTACCAGTATGTAATTTAATTTGGGAGTCTTTCTATGGTATGTCTATTTAAGCTGTGAATTTTTCAGTAGTTAAAGGTATTGTTTTCCATATAAGTTTAGCCCTTTGTTGTCATTTTTTTCTGTTATTATTTTTAAGAAGATCTTTGCTGTACTTAAGATCATTACAGATATTTGCTGCAAATCTTTTCTAGTTATTTTGTAGTTCTGCTTTTTAAAAGATTAAAGTATTTGATGCCTGTGCATTTTATTTTAGTATGGAGAATTCTATACGAATATAATTTTACTCATTTCGCACCAAAAATTTGCAAATTACTTTTTCTACATTTTTTTCTTTTTCTACATTTTTTATTGAATAAAATATATTTCCCCATTGATGTAAAATAAATCCCATCTTTATATTACTTGGGAGTCTACTCCTTTACAGTCATCCACTTATTCTGCCTTGAAAGCTACATTGTTTTGATCACTGTCACATATTTAATATCTAATACAGCAAACGCTCCAAATTGTTGTCACAGGTCAAGTTTTCCACATGACCTAGAACTTTTTACAAAATGTTAAAATACATTACATGAACTTATTTTTAATATATGAGTTAAGCATACCATCCCAGAAAAGTATAGAAAAGAGAGAATATAGTTTAAACATAGACTGTACATTTATTATGGCAAGGTGTATCTCATTTATGAGTTTCTGAGCTGTGTCTAGGAAAACTAGCACCCCTAAAATTAATTCTTCAGCATTTTTTCAGGTACATCATGCAAGCTATTGGCTGGTATCTTTTCTCGGTCATCATTTCCAAGCTGTTAAATCATAAATGTGTGATAAAAGGTTAGCATTCCATACTGGGCCATAGTTTTCCTTACCCAAGAAGGTAGAGTCTTGGGTAGAGTTAACTGGGAAGACGGTGTTCTCTGAATTGCAACTATGCAATAGGTTCCAATTGCAATGAAGTTTTGAAATTAGTTAGGGTTTTTAAAAATTATTATTTCCATTTGATTTATAATGTTATTTTTAGAAAAATTAAAAGTTAACAAAATTAGTACTGCAGTGTTCTTTATCATTACTAATTTTTCTAAGCTTAATATTATCTTGTACTCGTTTTTTTATTATTGTGTAATTTTTGTAAGTAAATGAAACTTTCCAAAAAAGCAGATAAGTCACAAAGGAAATGAATAATTCATAAGAACTATTCTTGTTTTTATTTTCATTTACCTATTTTTAAATCAATTTTGAAGACAACCATGTATAGCCTTAAACGTGTTGGCACGAGAAAGACCCAAGTTCTGGTGACTTTCCAAATGTAGAGAATGACAATAGTGTCTGACATAAAGGTAGCTTTGAGCACCCTATTAGGTGATAAGCACACAAAGGAAGTAACAAAATACTTGACATGTAGCAGACACTCCTTACATGGGCTGTTATTTTTATTATTATACAATCTAATGATGCTCTGAGAGTTTGATATTATGTACAGCTTTTAAAAAGACATACTTGCTGTTCTCCTTTATTTTCATGAGGATATTATAGTCCCAAACATTTTTTGTATAATGTTGTTTCAATCAACTTAGTTAGGACCAATTATACCAAAGGGCAGTTTCTAAGTGGCATGTGTAATATTTTGTTGGGCTAGATGAGAGTTCAAAGAATGATTTTATTAATTTATGTATTCAACAAATATTTATTGAGTGTCTAGGCATAATTTGAAATTCTGGCATTAAATAAGTAAAGATTTAAAAAGATAGGAAGAAAACATTATCAATAGTTAAGTGAACAACATAATTTAAATTGATGATAATTGATATAATTTTTCAAACATCTGAAAACTAGTTTTATGATAAATTATTAACAGGAAATAATTTCTAAGACAAAAGCCAATGAATTAAAAAAATATCATCCTTTAACTACAAGAGGGTCTATGGAAACCCCCAAACTCAGAAAACTGTCTTCTCATTTCACCTCTTTAAAGAGGTATTGACCAAGCAACTTAAATTTTTCCCCATAAGATCATGTTTTGGGGATGGATGGTCTTCAGAATTACTTAAAACTTTAAATATAAGTGATCTATAGTTTTTCCTAAAGAAAAATGAAACACATCAGCTGTAATATAACTAAGGCATACACATATAAAATGAAATCTGCCTTGTGACTTACAGGCTATAAATCATGGCAGCCCACCAGGGGGGTAGATCTCTTGGTAGTACATGTGTGGCACATTTTAGGATTTAATGCCCTTAACAAATAAATACATGAAGAAAAATTCCCTTTCCAATTTTCTGTTCTGTGCCAATGAATTTTTGAGATGGAAGGTACTAAAATATGTCTTGCATAAAGAAAGATACTTCAGAAGAATAAAAGCAGATCAGATTTATGTAATGTGAGCTCGTTGCTCTAGGTCATGACATACTCAGGGATGATCTGTGGTCAGTACTCGTGGAATGTTGTGAAAAGTGATGGAGGAAGATAATTCCTAACATGTAGGACAGGTCGTAGAGGAACCAATGTCTTGAATTTGAAAAGACACAAAGATTGGGCAGGAATTTCTTTACTCCAAGAATAAGTAAGAGTCAGATTAGGGAAAAGCGAGAAGGTGGGAGAAGCTGAGGCAAGCTTCTGCTGCATTACACTCCAGATCAGGACCTGCTCAGCTGTCAGGGAGAGGCCTTTACCGTGCGGCTCTCTGTTCTGCTGTCCTTAGCTCTTGTTGGATTCCACGCAGGAGCGTTGGGTTGGTTTTAGGGGAAGAGTTATGAGGCTTCCACCTTAAGAATGATTTTTTTTTATTTTTTCTCATGTCACAGAGAAGAAAATCCTAAGAGTCTTTGATTCAGGAGGCTTTCTGGGACTTTCAAGACCTTGCAGCCTCATCTGAAGAATACAAAGGGCAGTAACTTTGTGCTAAGCTCTATGGGCTTGGCATTTTCCTTCAACCTCTCTCAGCTTTGGTTCTTTGTCTGTACAACAGGATAATCACGCAGTGTTGTGGAAGGGAATTAAGGAGGGTATATGGAGAACGTCTAGGGAGTCTTAGCCAGGAAAGTTAATTTGTTTTATTCTCTCTGGAAGTGTTTGGAGGCAAACTGGCTTGGGTTCCAAAGTGGCCCCAGGATTTATACTACAGTGAGACAGACATTTGCCTTGGCATTAGGATATGTTTTCTGTTTTCTTCTGCCTTAAAAATGTTCTCTTCTTCCTTTCTACCCTGGAATCTCTTTTCTAGGGGATAAAATAGGTATTTTTTCCTTGGTGGAAATGTGTGTGACTAGGTAGTCTTATGATCATATTTGCCTTATTTTTGCTCAGTGTCTTTACAATATTACTTATTTTTTATTATTAAATATAAAATTCTTAAGTGTGATCTGATACAGCCACACAAATTAAAGTTGCATATGTTGTACGAGACGCCTGGTGACTGTGAGGGGAGATGAATTTGCTTTTACTGTATAAACATTTAAGTTAACCTCTAAGAAATGCTGAGATGTTTATGCTGTCAGCTACAGCTATTTGAGAAACGTTCAGCATCAGTGGTAAACTGTCAGAAGCCAGATAATATTTATGACACCATTATGTTTTATCCACGAATAGAAAGGAAACCAGATAATGTGAATAATTTTAGATTTGGAATAACAGCTGAAGTGACTAGGACATTTCACATGCAGCTGGCAGGACAGGCTTTCAGCGAGGAGGGTTCTTGCTTGTCCTGACTTTTTTTTTTCCTGTTGCTGGACTTTGATTTCCTTAGGACATGCAGCAATCCACAAGAAAAGTGGCTCTTTGGGGCATCTTCTTGAATATAATCTCATTTCCTGCATCACCATATTTTCAAATAAGCTTTGATTCTAAATTATGCTCTTCCCCATGGGAGATGAGAAAGAATTTGAAGCTGAGAAGGGCTTGGGAGAAGAGAAAAGCTCATGTGGGACTTGTCCAACCCGTATTGATTGAGTACCAGCACCCACCATCCTCACTGCAGCAGCCAGACCCTAGAAATTATCTTAAGACACAATCTAATTGGGTGATAAGGTAACATATTCTTGTAACTGTTGTCGTCATTTTATTAAAGCAGGTAAACTCGGACGGGTACGTGGAGAAAGAAACTGAATTCTCTCTCACTCCCCCAGTTCACTCCAGAATTGTTCTTCCCAGGCTTTGGAGTAAATCTAGGGTGGATTCCTTAGCCATGTTCATTTTCGGGTATGGAAATCTCCAGAGTTGTCCAACATAAAAGATTAACTAAATATTCTAGTCTTACTACCTAATGTAAACTTCCTCTCCCGCAGTTCAGTCTTAGCTTGCTTTCCTTACACACTTCCTTTTCCCTGTTCTCACACCCTTTTTCTCCCAGTTACTCCTTTTTTAGCTCCTCCAAAATTGGGGCAGAGGGAAGAGGCAGGGATTAGAAGTAGCCATTGTGGACCTCGGGCTTGAGGTCTGCCCATGGCAGCCTGTGGGTGCTGCCCCAGCATGGATCTCTCTTCTGGCCTTTAGACTTGAAATATATATATATATATTTCCTAGAGGGTGTACATCCACCTATATAGCCACAAGTTCCAAGGCATAGAATTTTCTGTGTGGTCCTCATAAAGCACCCTCTCCCTCGGCCTGAGGTTATAAGTCAAAGGTCTCTTATTTTGTTCCCTGTAAGTAGATGAAACCAGTGGTTCTCAAACTTAGAGCCTCTGCCAAAATTCTGAGACAGCAGGAAAAGGTGCTCTTAGCTTTCTCTTAGACTTGAATGAGAGAACATTGGTAAATCCTGCTTCTAGATCATACACATTGTTTGACTACAGGGGTTAGCACAGGTTGTTTTGCTGTGAGTAAGTGGAGGAAGAAGGGTGTTCAGTGGGCATTTCATTTCAGTAGGAGTTTGCCTGAAGTAGGTATAGGGAGATCACAGAGAGGGTGGTGTGGAGTGAACTGAAATGCCAAGACAGACGTCTGATGCTGGTTCAGGAGGAGAGGGAGGAGGCTGAGTGGTCGGAGCAAAGGGCTTGGTGTAAGAACAAGGAAAATGCCCTGGGATGCTCTGAGCAGGTGATCTCCAGTGGGCCTGCTGGACCTACGGAGACACAGATGTTCACAGACACCTCTCAGTGCCCAAGAGCTCAGACAGCCTCCCAACCAGGGCCTGCAACTGCCCAAAGGTAGCCACGCAGTGGGAGGCTGAGCTGAGCAGTGTTGACCAGGGTATCACAGTAGAAGGATGTCAGGGTGAACTGGGAGTGTGCAAGGAAGGGTTTTAGCCAGTGTAGACCCGCCTTGGACCATGAAGGATGGAAGAAGGTTTGTCACTACGGGAGGGTAGAAAGAAAGCTGGTTCCAGGGAAGGAAGGGGTTTCGGGTTGGAGACTAACCAGGTGAGAGCAGGAGGTAGACACAGCTGATGGCAGTTTCTCAGATACTTCTAGCGAGTGGGACTGTTTTATGAGCCGAGCACATCACATTCCCAGCAGCAATTTCCTCAGTGGAGATGTACAGATAACAGGGAGCTTTAGTAACGGATAAGGAGACATCATTTGTCAGGGGTGGGGAATGTATAATAGCCATGAAAATAATTTTATGGTTGGGGGTCACCACAACATGAGGAACTGTATTAAAGGGTCGCGGCATTAGGAAGGTTGAGAACCACTGGGTTAAAGGGACGTATTGAAGGCCTCAGACAGCTGTCTGGGACAGTCCCCAGGGTTCAGGGAGAGGGATGCACCAGAAAGGGTGCTTGAGTGGCTACAGCATTGTCCAGGTGAACAGATGGGGACAGCATGGGACTTGTGTTGGCACAAGAGCTAGACACCCTACCGAAAGGGGACACAGGGGGTGGGAGCAAAGGGCTGAGAGAATCCCGGGATTAGGGGAGTCTCGGCTCTGGGCCCCAGGTGGGTGAGCAAGTCCAGCTTTGCTAGAATGTGGCAAGGCTTTTGTCTACCCAAGTTCAATTCCTATTGAATTTCCTTTTTCTTTCTTAACATTCAAAATTTACTTGCACAAAATGGTCAGAAAGTGATGCTGATGGCAGCATCAAGCCCAGCCTGAACCTTAATCTGGTCCCTCGGTCAGAAACTGTGAGACCACCATTCACTACTTGTATAATTTACTGAGAGGACACCATTAAGGTGTTTTTATATTTTGGCAAATACAACAAGGAGTTGTTAACATCTTCAGCAAAAAAGATAAATGCTGTGATGCAAATAGCACAGGAAAATTAAGAAAATACAGAAATAATGTGGCATTTAGTGGGAACAGATTGGACGACATCTGGGTTACAGCTGAGAGCAGCAGAAGCAGCGAGGAGCGGGGCTGTGCTGGTGGCCAGGTCTGCCCATCGCGGCAGAGACCCCAAGTCCATCCGCGAGGTGGGGTAGAATCCCTGAGAAGTGGGCGCTGCGCGGTTCAGACGTTCCTCACACACCAGTGTTCCCTGGGTTTCTTCACACTAAGTACCAGGTTACCTGCTGTGGGAAGTAGGAGGAGGTGAAAGCTGGTCCCTTAACTTCAGGAACTGACCTGACCCATGAGTTGGAGACATAAGATGCAACTGTATGGAAAAGTCCTTTGTGGAAAATGTTTGATGTTACTTATTCTCATTTAATTTCTGCAAGCTTTAACCCAGTTTTTCTTGAAAATGCCCGTAAGACAGAATTACTTAGAAATTGAAAAAAAAAAAAAAAAGTAGAAATGTCAGACCCAAAGGCTTAATTTCTGCATGCCCCTGGGGGTGTGGCTTCTGGGGGGTGTTTTGGGACAGCTCCTTAGGGGATGCTGAAGCGGAGGGAGAAGGGCCGGTCAGGGCAGGACAGGCAACTGCTACACCGCAGGCTGCTCTTCTTTGGGTCAAACCCAGTTACTTTAATGGTTGGTGCTAAAATTACAATGGCTAAAGTCTGTTCCAGCTGAATGTCTGCTACATTATTCGATCCTATCATTCTAAAAGTCAGTGTGAACATCACCATAGTAATGATTTATAGACTTCTCCGAAAGAGCTAATGTGCTTTCAAACCAGTCTCTGTTCTTTGGTCTCCATGTCACCTGTGCCCTGTTCCTTTCCTGGCCGCTCCACTGTCCACTGTTACCCTGAACCCAGGAAAACAGCCAGCCTCTCGGTTGTTCTGGAGGCTCCCCATGCCCACTTCCAGGCTGTCCGCCCCTCACACTCCCCAGATGCTGCCGTGAGGCACAGGGAGGCGCAGGCTCATCTTCCAGTTCGCTGCCCCACCGCTGCTCAGAGTCTCTCAAGGGAGGCTGCTCCTTCCATTTCCTGAAGGAAGCTTTCCCTACCCAGAAGTTTCCATGCACATCTCTGCAGGACACGCAGCATCTGGGGCCCAGAGCATCCTTCTTCGGAAGGTCTGTGATGGGCAGAGATGCCCCGCAGCTCCTGCCCCCTCACTGCCCAGACCTCCCTGTTCATGCTCCTGCCCCCTCACTGCCCAGACCTCCCTGTTCATGCTCCTGCCCCCTCACTGCCCAGACCTCCCTGTTCATGCTCCTGCCCCCTCACTGCCCAGACCTCCCTGTCCCAGAGCCCATGCTCTCCTTTCATTTTGTTTAACTGAAGTGTCCATTTGGATGGTTGACTTGAAACATTGAATACTTCTTCCTAAAGGGAACTTAAGCCTCTGCATTATGGGAGGTAGAAAACAGTTTACAATTTTTAAATGGCAGCCATTCTAGATTATACGTATCCAATTAAAAAGATGTTTTAAAACCATGTTTTAGATAAAACATCAAACAAGTTTTTTGAAGCCTCATAGAATTCAGCTTAATGACATAGTTTTCAGTGTTTCTGGCTTTTTTTTTTTTTTTTTTTTTTTTGGTCCTTTGGAATCTGGGTCAGAGGGGTTATTCAGAGTACATTTCTTATTTATTTATTATTTTTATTATGGCACTATAGGAAATTATTAAAAATATAAATAACACACCAAGTTCTTCTCCCTTCCTCACATTCCTTCGTTCCTCCCTCCCTCCCAGCTCCATTGCTCTCTCTCTCCCTTCCACAATCCTACATTTAGCACCTGGTCTACACCAGCAGTGAGGCTAAGGTCTGGGACTATAGAAACAAACAGGCCCCCTCCCAAGTACTGACTGTCTTATGAGAAAGCCTTGTTAAAAAAATGCTATAGAGTTTAATAAAGTACAATGTTGTATAGAATATCTTGGGAACAAAAAGTTAGGCGTAGTTAACCCCTTGTGGGGTAGTCAGGATGGCTTAACAGAGGGAGCGGCCTGAGCTCACTCTTGAAATTGTTGTTCTCTAGTTTTACAACAGGGTACAGGCATTCCTTACTTACTCTACTTATGCCTGAGGATTCTTTCCCACTTAGGAGTAGACAGGGGTTTGTCATGCTAGCAGAAATAACTGAAAATAAATGGAAATGAGAGCAATTTTCTAGTAGGATAAATGGGCAGCGGACCTTCCAAATGGTTAGTTTGGGGCTAACCCTGAATTTAGGGTGTATTGTTGTTATAACATTGATATATGTCAAAGTTAATGCAATAGTTAAATACAAAGATTAGGATATCCCAAAATCATAGGGGTCATAAACTGAAGTATGGAGACTAAAAATACAGTCAATTGATTTGTGTAGAAAGGATGTTTTGGCCAAGCGTAGTAGCTCTCACCTGTAATCCCAGTATTCTGGGAGGATGAGGTGGGTGGATTGCATGAGCTCATGGGTTTGAGACCAGCCTGAGGCTGAGTGAGACCTCTTCTCTAAAAATAGCTGGGCATTGTGACAGGCACCTGAGGTCCCAGCTACTTGGGAGGCTGAGGCAACAGAATTTCTTGAGCCCAGAAGTTTGAGTTTGATGTGAGCTGTGTCGCCATGGCACTCTACCGAGTGCGACAAAGTAAAAGTCTGTCTCAAAAAGAAAAGAAAAGAAAGAATAACCTTTGAAGTCTTGAATCACAACTGATTGAATGAGGGCTGTGATGGCAAATATCATGAAAATTATGCATGAACCTTTTTTTTTTTTTTGCTCATCAGCTTTAGATAGTGTTTGTGTATTTAATGTGTGGCCCAAGACAACTCTGCTTCCAATGTGGTGCTGAGAAGACAAAAGACTGGACACCCACAGAGGTGATGAGGGAGGAACATAAAGTTATAAGCACAGATGTGAACCCCAGTTCTGGAATGTAGCAGCCACATGATCATGGGCAAACTCATTTATCTCTGTTTTAGTTTCATCTATAAACTAGTTTATAGATTTGTTATCATGATTAGATAAGAAAATACTTGAAGTACAGTCCACTGCACATGTAACAGACTCAATAAATATTAACTTACCCCATAATTATTTTGTAAAAAGCCAACTGTTAGCAATGTGAGTCTGGCATCTTAATCTTGATTGCCAGCAATATATAAATCATTTGCTTTTCATGTGATCTGAAAATTTCTAAGATTTCTTGAATGTACACTGTTGGAGAACATACAATGGAGGTATTACTGTTATTATTTTTATTTTTTATTGTTGAGGTTTCATTGAGGGTACAAGAAACCAGGTCACACTGTTGCATTTGTTAGATAAAGTCCCTCTTACAATTGTGTCTTGCCCCCAAAAGGTGTGGCACACTCCAAGACCCCACCCCCTCCCTCCTTCCCTCTCTCTGCTTTTCCTTTCCCCCACCCCTCCCTGCTTCTCTCTTTCTGTTGTTCCCTTCCCCCACCATGTCATTAATTGTCCTCATATCAAAATTGAGTACATAGGAGTCATGTTTACCATTTTTGTGATTTACTAAGAAGAATGTATTTCACTTCCATCCAAGTTAATACAAAGGTTGTAAAGTTTCGATTTTTTATGGCTGAATAGTATTCCATGGTGTACTTATACCACAGCTTGTTAATCCATTCCTGGGTTGTGGGCATTTAGGCTGTTTCCACATTTTGGCAATTGTGAATTAAGCTGCAATAAACAGTCTAGTGCAAGTGTCCTTATGATTAAAGGGTTTTTCCTTCTGGATAGATGCCCAGTACTGGGATTGCAGGATCAAATGGGAGGTCTAGCTTGAGTTCTTTGAAGGTTCTCCATACTTTCTTCCAAAAAGATTGTATTAGTTTGCAGTCCCACCCACAGTGTAAAAGTGTTCCCTTCTCTCCACATCCATGCCAGCATCTGTAGTTTTGAGATTTTGTGATGTGGGCCATTCTTGCTGGGGTTAGATGGTATCTCAGGGTGGTTTTGATTTGCATTTCTCTGATATTTAGGGATGATAAGCATTTTTTCATATGTTTGTTAGTCATTCATCTGTCTTCTTTAGAGAAGGTTCTATTCATGTCTCTTGCCTATTGATATATGGGATTGTTGGCTTTTTTCATGTGGATTAATTTGAGTTCTCTGTAGATCCTAGTTATCAAGCATTTGTCAGATTCAAAATATGCAAATATCCTTTCCCATTGTGTAGGTTGTCTATTTGCTTTGGTTGTTGTCTCCTTAGATGTACAGAAGCTTTTCAGTTTCATTAAGTCCCATTTGTTTATTTTTGTTGTTGTTGCAATTGCCACGGCAATCTTCTTCATGAAGTCTTTCCCCAGGCCATATCTTCCAGTGTTTTTACTATGCTTTCTTTGAGGATTTTTATTATTTTATGCCTTAAATTTAAGTCCTTTATCCACCTTAAATAAATTTTTGTGAGTAGAGAAAGGTGTGGGTCAAATTTCAGTCTTTTGCATGTGGATATCCAGTTCTCCCAGCACCATTTATTGAATAGGGAGTCTTTCCCCCAATGTATGTTCTTGTTTGGTTTATCGAAGATTAGGTGGTTGTAAGATGTTCATTTCATTTCCTGGTTTTCTATTTGGTTCTACATGTTTATATCTCTATTTTTGTGCCAGTATCATGCTGTCTTGACCACTATGGCTTTGTAGTACAGCCTAAAATCTAGTATGCTGATGCCCCCGGCTTTGTTTTTATTACTAAGAATTGCCTTGCTATACAGATATTTTCTGGTTCCATACAAAACACAGGATCATTTTTTTCCAAGTCTTGAAAGTACGATGTTGGTATTTTAATAGGGATGGCATTGAATCAGTAGATTGCTTTGGGGAGTATAGACAATTTTAACAATGTTGATTCTTCCCAGCCATGAGCATGATACGTTCTTCCATTTGTTAATATCCTCTGCTATTTCCTTTCTTAGGATTTCACAATTTTCTTTACAGAAGTTCTTCACCTCTTTTGTTAGGTATATTACTAGGTATTTCATTTTTTTTTAAGCTATGGTGAAGGGTGTTGTGTCCTTAATTAGCCTCTCATCTTGACTGTTATTGGCGTGTACAAATGCTACTGACTTCTGAACATTGATTTTATATCCTGAGACATTACTGTATTTTTTGATGACTAACAGGAATCTTGTGGTTGCATCTTTGGGGTTCTCTAAATGTAAGATCATATCCTCAGCAAAGAGGGAGAGTTTGACCTCCTCTGCTCCCATTTGGATGCCCTTTATTTCCTTGTCTTGCTTAATTGGCTAGAACTTCTAGCAGTATGTTGAATAGTAATAGTGACAGAGGACAACCTTGTCTGGTTCCAGTTCTAAGAGGAAAAGCTTTCAGTTTTACTCCATTCAGGAAAATATTAGCTGTGGGTTTGTCATAGATAGCTTCGATCAGTTTAAGAAATGTGCCACATGTGCCTATACTCTTCAGTGTTCTAATTAGAAAAGGATGCTGGATTTTATCAAATGCTTTTTATGCATGTATTAAGAGGATCATATGGTCTTTGTTTTTGCTTCTGTTAATATGGTGGATAATGTTTATGGACTTGCATATGTTAAACCAGCCTTGCCTCCCTGGGATGAAACCTACTTGACCATGATGGATGACTATTTTGATGATAAGCTGTCATCTATTGGCTAGAATTTTGTTGAGAATTTTTGCTTCTATGTTCATTAGTGAAATTGGTCTGAAATTCTCCTTTTTAGTTGGGTCTTTTCCTGGTTTTGGTATCAGGGTGATGTTTGCTTCCAAAAATGTGTTGGAGAAGATTCCTTCCTCCTCAGTTTTTTGGAATAATTTCTGCAGTATAGGAATTAGCTCTTCCTTGAAGGTTTGGTAGAATTCTTTTGTGAAGCCATCTGGACCAGGGAATTTTTTTGTTGGAAGATTTTTTATTGTTTCTTTGATCTCAGTGCTTGAAATTGGTGTGTTCAGGAGCTCTATTTCTTCCTGGCTAAGTCTAGGGAGAGGGTGTGATTCGAAATATTGATCTATTTCCTTCATGTTGCCAATTCTATGCCCAGAAATGACATATGTTTGTCATATGTCATTTCTGGACATAGAGTTTCTGGTAGTATTCAGAGATGATCTCTTGTATCTCTGTGGCATCAGTTGTTATTTCCCCTTTATCATTTCTGATTAAAGTTACTAGAGATTTTACTTTTCTATTTCTAGTTAATCTGGCCAACGGTTTATCTATTTTATTTACTTTTTTCAAAAAACCAACTCCTTGTTTCATTAATTTTCTGAATGATTCTTTTGTTTTCAATTTCATTGATCTCTAATGTAATTTTGGATATTTCTTTTCTTCTGCTGTGTTTATGGTTAGATTTTTTTTCCTTTTCCAATTCCATAATATGGCTTGTGAGTTTGTTGATGCACTCTAATTCTGTTTTTCAAATGTATGTATCTAAAGTGGTAAATTTTCCTCTGAGAACTGCTTTTGCAGTCTCCCACAGGTTTTGGTAGCTTGTGTTTTCATTGTTGTTATGCTCAAGGAAGATAATTATTTCCTCTTTTATTTCTTCCTGCACCCAACTGTCATTCAACAGGTTATTTAATTCCTATGCCTTTGTGTGGGGTTGAACGTTTTTGTTGGAGTTGAGTTCCACCTTTAGTGCCTTGTGGTCTAAGAAGATACAAGGTAAAATTTCAATTCTTTTGATACTGTTGAAGTTTGTTTTGTGTCCTAGGATGTGATCAATTTTGGAGAATGTTCCATGGGGTAATGAAAATGTATATTCTTTATCTTTGGGATGGAATGTTCTGTATGTGTCTATCAAGCACAATTGTTCTAGGGTCTCATTTAAGTCTCTTATATCTTTGTTTAATTTCTATTTAGAGGATCTGTCTAGCTCTATAAGAGGAGTGTTAAAGTCCCCTGTTATTATGGTGTTATAGGATATCATATTGCTCAGACTGAATAAGGTCCATTTTAAGAATCTGGGAACATTTAAGTTGGGTGCATAAATGTTTAGAATTGAAACGTTTTCTTGTTGTATTTTTCCCTTGACCAACATAACGTAACCATCTTTGTCTTTTTTGACTTTAGTTGCTTTAAATCCACATGTATCTGAAAATAAGATTGCAATTCTTTTCTTCTGAATTCCGTTTGCCTGAAAAATTGTCTTCCAACCCTTAACTCAGAGTTTTTATTTGTCTTTTGAAGCTAGGTATATTTCCTATAGACAGCAAATGGATGGCTTGTGATTTTTAATCCAGTCAGCCAATCTATGCCTCTTCAGTGGGGAATTCAAGCCATTAACATTTATTGAGATAATTGGTAAGTGTGGTAGTGTTCTATTCATCTTATTTTATGAGAGTCCATTGCTTAGTTTTATCTTTTGCATCATGGTGGAAGTTAGGTTCTGTCCTTTAATTTCTGAGTTCTTACTTTACTGTTGACCCATTGTGAAGGTCAGTGCATAGAACAGGTTGAAGTATTTCCTGTAGAGCTGGTCTTGTTATGGCAAATTTCCTCAATGTTTGTGTATCAGTAAATGATTTGATTTTTCTGTCTGTTTTAAAGCTTAGCTTAGCAGGATATGGAATTCTGGGCTGGAAATTGTTCTGTTTAAGTAGGTTAAAGGTAGATGACCATTGTCTTCTTCCTTGAAAGTTTCATTAGAGAAATCTGCAGTCACACTGATGGATTTTCCCCTGTAGGTCAACTGGCGCTTACTCCTGGCAGCTTGAAGAATCTATTCCTTTGTCTTGACTTTGGACAGGTTCATCTCACTGTGTCTTGGAGAAGCTTGGTTAGAGTTGCGGTAACCTGGGGTCTGATATCCCTCTGAAAGGAGTGTGTCAGAATCTCTGGTGATATTTGGGACATTTTCATTTATAATATCCTCTAGTATGGCTTCCATTCCCTTGGGGCATTTTTCTTCTCCTTCTGGGATACCTATAACTCATATGTTTGAATGCTTCATAAAGTCCCATGATTCTGTCAGTGAATGTTCTGCTTTCTCTCTCTTATTTTCCGCCTCTTTAACCATCTGAGTTATCTCAAGAGCTTTGTCCTCTATCTCTGAGATTCTTTCTTCTGCATGGTCTAATCTGTTGTTAATACTTTCTATTGCATCTTTAAGTTCCCTAATTGACTGCTTTAGTCCCTTCAGATCTGTTGTATCCTTTCTATATTCTTCATACTATTCATCTCTTATTTGATTCTGTTTTTGGATTTCCTTTTGGTTATTTTCCACTTTATCAGCAGTTTCTTTTATTGTTTCCATCATATCCTTCATTGTTTTCATCATCTGTATTCTAAATTTTCTTTCTGTCATTTCGAACATTTCTTTATAGGTGGAATTCTCTACAGTAGCTACGTCATGGTCCCTTGGTGGTGGTGTGTGGGGGGGAGTTGCTCTGGACTGGTTTTTCATGTTGCCAGGATTTTTCTGCTAATTATTCCTCATGAATGTTTTCTTTAATCTGTTTCATTACCCTAATTTTCCTTTCATTTCTTCTTGATCTTTAAGTTACTGTGCCTCTGGACTAGGGTTTCAATGAGTCTAGTTCTCCACTGCTTTTGTCCTCCTCATGGGGTCCAGAAGTCTCTCACTGACTCCCTGTGTCCCCCAAAGGGATGTTTCTGGGCAGATCCCACTAGCCAGACATGCCTGGAGTCTTCTCTCCCCAGTCTCACCATGCCTAGTTGCAAGGAAGCTGTTACTTGGCCACCATCTTGCTCATCCCCCAGAGACATTGTTTTTTAAGCCATTACTATTTAACTTATCTTGATAAATATCATTTGCAAAGAATAAAACAAAGCACATAAGTATACCTTAAGATCCCTTTTGTGAAGCTTCATTTTCCTTAGTAAAATTACTTTCCTAAGTAATACAGCTTCAGAATATTTTTATTGAAGCAGCTTTCAAATATTTAAAGCAAAAATGTCCCTTTTAGGAAAGTTATGGTAGATGAAAGCTTATGTGACTTAGAGCCTTACAGGTGATCTGCCCACAGGACTGTAGGACATGTGTTTTTGTGAAGCCCATGGAAATTCAAAGTATTGAAGGATTCAAATTCTGATTCTTTCCAGGAGAGTTTATTCATTAATGAGATTTCCTTAAGTTGACAATGAAAGAAATGATAAGCAATGGGAGGAAGTTACTAAAAAGACAGAATGTGCTGGAGAGAGTGTCTAGGGAGAGATGAGACACTGGCAAGGCCCACATCCTATGCTACATGAGAAGGAAGTGGATAAAAACACTTTTGCAAATATGATGGTGAAATGAGAGTGTTCTTATCTTCAGAAATTATTTGTAAACAATATACAATACATAAATAATCTATACATGTATATAATATAAAAACAGATACAATATGCATGCTTATATGATAAAAAATAAAATAAGTAATTTATTTCGTGCTTTGAAAAAAAGACTTTCATTTGGTGCACATTCTGAGGATAAAAAAGGAATAAAATATTGGAAATTGCCTTTGAGGTGCTCACCGTTCAGTCACTAATTTATAAGATTACTTTTTCTTTATTGTGGAAAATACCTCAGGTCTTCAAAGAAATCAAAATTTATTCTAATATGTACAGCTATTATGTACACATAATAATCAAAAAAATAAACATTTTATAATGAAAAAATATTCTTAGAAATAAGTTAGAAACTATATGAAGGTCAGTAGAGTTTAGAACTGATGAATCTGTGGTTTCAAAGTTCTTGAGTCTGAACAAATGTTCACAGTATGCTGGGGTATCAAAGGGTGCAGGAGGAAGAGATGCTGGTCCTCACCAGGCGTCGGCTGTCCGTGGGGACTGCATGACCTTGAATTTGTACTGACCAACTATTCTGAAGCCTTTGTTAAAAAGTCGTCAGAGTTTTCATCATTTACTTAAGTGTGGCTTAAGTATTATATTTAATTACCAACTTTCTTATCAGTTAAAATATCCACAGTGTTCATGTACATTTTAACGGACAATTCTGAGAGAATTATTCCTATTACTATGGCATTTCCAAATTTTAAAATGTAGGCATAGGAGGAGAGTCTTTATTAGACCTATATGTGAGAAAAATTATTCCATTTTCCTAATTCTACCACATACTAAACTCCTTTATTTCAAAATTTAAGCTATTTTTTAAAAAGCATTTCTTAAGTAATGTTGGTAAAATTGACTTTCTTTGTTTACTTATCAGTTTCTCACCCACTAATCTGAAATTATAACCAAAACATGTGTGTTTAGACTATCAGCTACTTTCAGTTTCACTGACAACTTTGTGATGTTCAAATGAAAATGGTTCAATTTCATCTACAAAAGAGTGTCTAGGAAAATATTCATTTTTAAAAATTGATTTTGGCCCTTTGAAGACTTAAGTTGCATTTTTTCTTTTATCTGTTCCTTTTCTTTTGAATTCATTGGTCACTTAATCAACATTCTGTCACTATTGATCCTACCCCCGAGCACACTGCACCTGTCTTTCATCTCTGTTAACTGCAAGTCGGAAGTGTGCCACAGTCACACATTTGCAGGGTGCTCATCAGGACCACAGACGAAGGTGTCCTCAATACCTGAGCCAGGCTACAGGGGCACAGTTGCTGTCCTCACAAACAGCGTGCCACCTCCTCATCCCCTCACACTGGAGCACTGGTTTCAAAGGCAGATGCTCGTCCTGGGGCTGCTCATACTGGACTAAGGCTAAGCAAAATCATTTTGTAATTTTTTAATAGGTAGTTATTTAGCACATGTGGAATCAGAGATTTGAGGCTTATGATAATCTGTTCTGCTAACAAAGCGTGGACCAGGACTCCCCAAGTGCCACTGGCCTGCCAGATCTTAAAAGCTTCAGAAATGCTCTTCAGCTGGGTCCTGTCACTGCTCAGCAGATTAATTACACGTCAGCACGATAAGCCGTGGCGTTCCAGGGAGGTTATTGTAGTGTATCATTTCAGTGATCTGTGCGTGGTGTGCTGCTTGGAGACCTGTTTTGAACTGCACATTTCAATCCATCTCTGGGTGCTTTGAGGATGCACTGAGGCATGCCAGAGCTGGAAACCCTTCAGTACCCCTCAAAGTATTCTTTAAGCATCTCGACCCATGTTTTACATGGTTCTGGAGATTCTAATGACACTCTAACAGCTACAGCACATAAGATTTACTTATTGAACACACAGTCATCCGAGGCGTGATACAAAGGTGACCGAGGAAGGTACTTAGGCTAAGACTTAACACTTAGCGCTTACGTGATGAATGAACTCATTGGTCTCTGTGTAGCTCATTTTTTCTCTATAAAAATGTAAATTTAGTAATAAAATTTTAGCCTTCGTGGTTATGGTTCTGATAACAGAAAGAAAGTATCTTGGTAGCTCACTTTGAAATGTTGTAGGAGTCAGTAAACAATCTAAATATGGGCAAAGTAGCCACAGGAAGTATGTAATGATTCACACAAGAGGAATTTGTGACCTTTAAATGTAGCAAAATAGCAGTTAAGGATGATATATTCAGGAAGTCCATCAGGCTAATTTATGGAGCAGTAAGAATGTAAAGACAGGTATCTTGCTAAGTATAGTGCTTTAGATTTTATATTTAACTTAGGGTTTGAGATAATATGTGTATGAAGTCATTACATAGTTATCTCATTTATTTAATGGTAGAGAGGTACCCTCAAGATATCTTTATGCTCTTGGAGGCAAAAAGGAGCCTAAGCATATAAAGAAATATCAGACACAAAATGAAAAGTTGAGCAAACTTACACATTTTGAAATGATTACGTATTAGAATTTCCCATACTGATTGCAAATCATTCATGTTGCTTTTTCAAAGCAGGCTCTTCAGTGCATCTGTGAAGACTATGGGAGTTTAATTTGTATTACCTAAAGGATGGAAAGTAACAAAAATGCTTTTTAAAAGATATATTTTATAATTCAGACTCTTCAAATAATTCTAAAATAGCTTTCCTCATCATTAATTTAGATTAATCTTTTAGCCACATTTCTAAAGAATAAAATCTTAGCACTTGTGCATTTGTTTTCAGCTTGCCATGGAACCTCCAGACTCTGCCATGCCCCCCTCTAAACGTCCCTGCAGCCTGTGGTGTTCAGCCCGGTCCAGAGCTGCCCCACAGCATCTGTGTGCTTGTTACACAGACAATCAGCTCCCTCAGCAGGGCACACACAGACCACAGCGGCTCTCCCTGGGGGTTTCTCTCTCCACTCTGGGTATTGGTTTATTTTAAGATGAATGCAACTCATCTTATAGAGAGAAAAGGAAATGCAAGAGCTAAGTGCCTGAAAAGGTTAACTGTGAAATTTCAAAACCCATATATAGGCTGTTGCTGTCACAGGCAAAGTTTCAGAAAATGATGGATTTGATTTTCTGAAAGGAATGTCTTCTTGTAATGGAGAAAAATATCTGAATTAACTAGACACCAAAACCCATGCTGTTGAGCCTCTGCTGAGAAAAACTGTGCTTCTTGTGAAGAATCATCACGTCTAATGTTAAAGGAAACTTTGGTTTATCAAACAGTCTTGAAATATTTAATTATATTTTTAATGATTAAAATGATTTCAGTGTTATGTTTAAGGCAGTGACCTTCTGTCATTTGGCCTGAATTAGATATTTTTACCCAATATTTACGATGTGACAGTGAAGGATAGCACTTTCTGGGCACTTACTAACGTCCAGCACCCTAGCAAGTGCTCTGTGCACATTATCACGTTCAGTCCCGGCAGAGGCCTTATGTGGTGAATGTCATTCTCATTTTACAGCAGTGGGAACGAAGTGAAGCCTAAATTAGCAACCATCCAATGTTACATAACCAGTCATTCCTAGAGCTGAATTTCAAACCAGTTTTGATGAATCTGAAGTATTACGTGTACTATGCAGGAGTCACTTTATAACATTTATCTACATATTGATATTTTAAAAACAACTATTTATGGCTAGGCACAGTGGCTCACGCCTGTAGTCCCAGCAGTTTTGGAGGCTGAGGTGGGTGGATCGCCTGAACTCGCAGATTAGAGACCAGCCTGAGCTAGAATGACGCTGCTGGTGCTGAAGAATAGCCACGCGTTGTGGCAGGGGCCTGTAGTCCTAGCTACTTAGGAGACTGAGGCAAGAGAACTGAGCCCAAAACTCAGAGGTTGCTATGAGCTGTGATGCCATGGCATTTTACTGGGAGCAACAAAGTAAGACTTTGTCTCAAAAAATAGATAATAAAAATGAAAATAAATGAAAATAACTATTTCCAAAAGATATTTCAATATTCTCATAATGCTAAACAGAATCATGAAATGAGTCTCAGAAAATAAACAACACGACAGATGAACCTGTGTTCTATGGTCCTAGACAGTTAGGACGAGCTGTTTGTTGCTAACGGAGCCATTTGAGCAGGCCTGGGGTGGAGGTCTAAGTCTGGGTCAGAGATACGCAGTCTACTGAGTGGAAGCAGGTAAATGGGGTAGTAGCATATGAAAGCGTTGGTGGGTAGGGTTGGTGCATTTAGTTTGCAGCCATCCTGCCCATCCCCTCTTGCTACCATGGTTACTAAGAGCATCACATACAGAAGAAACTATCATGGGATGAGCCGTGAAGGACCACGCTGTCGACAGCAGGCCTGTGCCTGAGGCCCCGTAGTGTCTCTCTGGAAAAGCCCAGGTTGGGCCACATGACTAGTTAGGCTTGAGGCCCAAAGGCAGCCTTCAGGTTTCTTCCCACATATGAATGGTGATCTCAGAGTTGCTAGTGACCAGCAGGGTTGGGAGGTAAGCTGTGTGACCTTCTAATGTCCCACTTTTCATTGGCCCTGCCTAGAATAAACATGGTCAAAATAATGGATCAAATGTTGCCCTTTGGATTCGCCCTCCCTCTTCTTGGTGATGGGAGATGAAGGAGGTCAGCACGGGGCCCTCGGTGGTGCGGAGCACTTTATGCTCTGGAGACAGGAGGAAAGAGGTGGGGAGCATCGTGTCACAGAGTGTGTGTTTCTCAGGGGGCTGGCTGGAGGCTCCTACTGAACTCATGTTTTAAGTATGGAAAGTGAGTAATGGAAAAAAATGCTCAGTGATTTCTGATCTATAACTATTTTTTTAGTCTGTTATTAATGTGAATTGGATTCATGTGTGATTCATGTGCCTTATAGAAAAGAATTTAGAAAGGCAAAGACTTGTCACCTTTGTTTTGGTTTCCTTTTATTATATTTTTCAACAAGAATTAGCCCCACCTTTTACTTCTTTGGCCGCAAATTGCCCCGTAACATAAAACTGACTTTCATAAAATATATTTGAAATGCCGATGGAGACCTTCATCGTGGCAGTTTTAGAGGCTCGAAATGAGTAGTTATCTTGTCAGTCTGTGCTCTACTATACAAAAGATTCTGTTTTGTGTAAACGAACTTCATCCATTTAGAACAAATTGATTTCCATCTCTAAGAATAGGCTACCCTGCAAGTAGATACTTCCAAGAATATATCATTTACATTTGATTTCTGGCCTCAGCCTTATATATTGATTGTAACGTATAAGTATTCATACCTCCAGTCTTGAGATTTGAAAGGTCTCTGCTGACTATTTTCTCACCCAAGGACTTTCCTATATTATGCTTTTTATATCGGAATAACTCCCCCATTCTCCTAGCTGTAATGTTATAGAATACATTGCAATTTGCTTCAATTTCAGAGAGTACAAGTCTGAGTAGTAGAAGGTGATAGGGGAGAAAGGCAGGGAGAAGAAATATATTAGAAAACAGGCTTCAGGAATGAGAACGTAGCTGACGGTCTCCAATACAAATGCCATTTCTGTGCAAAATAAGGTTAGGGCTGAAGCTAGGCCTTGAAGGGGAGAATATTGCAGCCCTGAGTAGAGTTGTTTTTGCTCTGACTGAAAGCTGGGATCTCAGGGCTGCTTTCCTTCTGCAATTACCTTTGATCTCTCTCTGTCTCTCTCTCTCTCTCTTTTTTTTCCTCGAGCTTTTGATCATCATGCTTAGCCCATATACTTGTTATTGCAATTGAGGAGGGGGGAACCATCTTATAATCTCAAAGCAGCTTCTTTTCCCCTAAAGAATGAGGCTCAATGGTGCACTAGTCACGTGAGTTCTTCTCACCACTGACACAGTTTGGGATTCATTAGCATAGGATTTCAGAACTCACAGTCAGAGGAATCTCTACTGGGTTGCTGGAAGAACATTTGATCACACATCTGAACAGTCGGCTTTTACTTTTTTAAAGGATTAATTGAAGAAGTTCCTGTTCTAGAAATCATGCTGTTAGTTTACTCAAAATAATGTGTTTTAAAGTACATGCTTTCTACAACACGGGAAACACGTTACCTTCCAAAAATAGGAAAATACATAAACACAGGGCAATTGTTTTTAGTTGAAAAATATTGGAAATAATGTAGGAGTTGCCAAGACTTAAGAGAGCACAGCCATTTAATGGAGCACACACACACACGCATGTGATAGATATAATGCATGTCATTATGTATTATATGTTGTAGAACTGTACATAAAAAGATTAATGATTAAGAGAAGATGAAATAAATAATACAGTACAACCAACATTTGGGAAGGCTAGATGAAGAACATATCAGAATTCTTTGCACAATTTTTGCAACTTTTCTGTAAATATGAAATTATTTCAAAATTTTAAAATTCTGAAAATAAAAACCAAATAGGGGATCGGCATCAAACTAAAACTGGAGTTATGGCTATGCTACTTGTCATTTCTGCACAATTAAATGGTAAAATGGAGGTCCCCACATGGGAGAGTGGTCCGTCTGTCCATCACAGAGCACGTGAAACATTTGGTGTATCATTATGATACGACACAGAATCGTGTAGGACGTGATCTGTCCGTCTATATCTCTATGCATGTATCTGTCATCTATTTTTCCAAAAAGAAATTTGAAGAACAATTTTGCTAGTTAATGAAATTGTATATGTAAATGTGAAACATTATGATAGTTGCTATTATGAAAAGCTGTATACACTAAGATACTTCTTAATGATTAGAGTACCCAGAATTTTGTAAAACTTAAAATATGCGTTTAATCTAAAGAGAGCTCATGATCCAAGAGCTACCCTCTGAAGTCCAGCTTTTTTTTTACTGTAGAGCAAGCAGCTGTCCGGATTTTAGCTGTAACAGTAAGGATGGTTATTTTAGTCATCTGTCACTTATTCCTAGCACTTGAGAAGAGAGTAAGATGAATAATTAAATATCAAGCCAATCTTTAAACTTACTTTTAGTTCAAAAAGTTTCAGTATCTTTATAAATCAGAATTTTGTTCCAGGGCAGAGGATTAGATTCTGAGAGCGGTCTCCCTGTGCTGACATAAGGGAGGGAAAGTACTACCTGCAGAAAGGGCAGAAAGGAGGCACTCAGTATTTTAAAAATATTCCTTTACTTTCTCCAAATTTTTGTTTGTTTGTTACAATAAATAGAAACTCTAAATGTATCAGAAATTAGCATGGCGTGGTTAAACTTACAAACAAAATTTTATAAATGCACATGGTAGTGAACTGGAAGACTGCACACACCCTAGCGTGCCGGTGAAGGCGATTTGTATCTTCGGTGTACAGAACAAAGGGAAACATCTCCGAGTGTGTGTTCCAGCTTCAGCTTTTCGTCTTTTGGAAATGGACATTATTTCCTTTCCCTCTTTTTTTTTTTGTGTGTCTTAAGTTATTGAAGAATAACAATAGGGTAGTAAGGGTAGTATTTTACTCTTTTTCTTTGTGCTAAAATTTCTTGAAGGAATGTTTTCCTACCTTATAAAATGTGATACTTTCTGTACAGTGTTCTTTTGGGAATGAGTTGCTTTTATTTCCATTTTTTCCCAATTTTTATACTCAAATTTCCATGTGCCTTTCAGGTTTAAGTCTAGGAAGTGTAGCCTCTCCCTTCTTGTTGTCCTTCTTATGTAATTTATTTTGTTCCTGAACCCATAGAACTCTTAAGGATATCTCATTGCTTTGGTTCTCAAAGATCATTAAACCTTTTTCTAATGTAATCATATTACTTTATCGTTGCTGGTACAATCCTCTTTAAGTAATGTAAGCTAAACAAATAATATTCCTGTTATCTAAAGCCAACATCTTTATTCCAAGGAGACATGGTGTCTTTTTTTCCATGTAATATGTTCTTAGGATTTATTTTTATATTCCTGTTGTCTATTTCCTTTTGGTTTAAATTGGAAAGTGTTCCATATAGATTTTTATTTTAAATCCAAGGAAGACTGATGAAAGTCAGTTAAGTGTGATGGGCTTAGTTCTTCCATGGGTCTATCTAGGGGTCACTAATTACGAGACTTTCTTTTTGTGCTGCTGGTGGATGATTGCACAAAATCAGCACTAAATGTGCTTTGCTACGTTGTTACCTTCTTAGACAGGGATTCTGTGCTTAGTGAGGCCTGGGAATAAACACTTCGGGCCTTGCACCATTTTCTTCTGAAACTCCCAGTTGGCCCAAACCAACAAAGGGCCGGGATGGTCCTTGGGGTCAGCCTCTGAAGCAGAAAGCGGGGAGGAAAAGGGGAGGCAGTGGATCTGGAGTGACAAACAGCAGGGACCATCTTCGTTCGCAAGTTTCTGCGTCTGTTTGTCGCTGTACGGTGCTAGTTTTCAAAGACAAATATGTATGTGCCTTCTAACTCTTATTTCCAAACTCCTGCAATGTCTTAAGGATTTTCTAGAATTTTCCTGGTAAACTGTGCAGTTTACGTCCCTTCAAGAGGAACTACGTTTTGTGGTCTTCCTTGGATCATTTCCCTTTGTAATTTTTTCAGTGGGGCCTCGTTTCTTATTTCAGTATCTTGCTTCAGTGTGAGCTATCTTATAAGTACTCCCCTCGTGGCATCTGGAAACATATCCCCAGCTATAATTTTCCAACTTGGATTGTAGATGAAAACCTTTCATTCAGCTTTATCAGAATAAATAGAGCACCTGTGTGTTTTGGATGCGTATTGATTCTGGTTTTTTTTAAGGTATTCAAAATTTAGTGTTTGTGGAATGAAGTTATTATAGGGAATTCAGGATAGCTATAAATTCGGATTGATTTGGAACCACACTGCATGCCTTTGGGACATGCTAGGCCATTTTCCTTACTTCTTTCCTTCCCGGCACCATATCATTAAAGTAATAATGCTGTCTGCCAGAATTTGTTGTGATGAGCAGATGGATTACTAATATTTTGTTGATTGATTTCTTACTCAGCTCTGCTATAAAACTTAATTGATGATTCTGCCATCACAGTTTAAGTGGCACCTATTAAGTTCAGACGTGGAGACCCTGCAAAGCTCTTGCCCATTAAGCTTGGTTTTTCATTATCTGTTTCCATTTTCAGAAATACATTCTCACAACTTCCCTGAGCCCTAGCTCAAGAAGCATGTGTCATGCTATAAAATTATCCCCTGGGATGGTGAGATTTTTCCAATAGCTTTGATTTCTTGCCTGAAATGTGTGTGCTGTTATGCCTGTGACTATTTTTGTTACTATTATTATTACTGAATTTTTTCTAAATTCTTAGCCCAAAGAATGAACTCTATGGCCTTTCATTAATGTGATATAGTTGAATTACTTTATATTTTTAACTTTATATTTTTAAATGTGACCATTCACTGTACTATATCCTGAGACCGATGATATTTCTTTAAAGGCATAATCCTTCACTAAATGTTGAAAATGGCTAATAAAAACCTTTCTTTTTAGGCAAAGTTAAAATTATTTTTTTGATACTCATTTTCTGCTGTCCTTCCAAATATGTGCCATGTTTGGATATTGGCTGACGGTGTAGTTCTCATGCATGTATTCATTTATCCATTCAATTATTCATGGCTTATTTAGCTACCTGGTATACAGGTATATAGGTATATAGGACTAAGCCATAGGATGTGCCTGGAACTGTCCTGTGTTCTATAAATAAGGTGGTAAAAAGGAGAGAGTCCAGCAGTGAGGGAGGAACATCAAGAGAAATAATTATACTTCTCAGTTAATATCAGGTAGTGAAAAGTGCAGTGATGGAGATCAGTAGGGGATGCCATCAGGTGGGCGAGCAGGGAAGGGACGGGAGGTGACTTGAGATAGGAGACTCCAGGGCACTGAGGGGAAATCTGATGCAGGAGCCAGAGCCCTTCTGGTTGATAAGCAAGTAACAGTCTCGCCTGTCAGAAGAGCTGGAGGAAGGCTCGGGCCATGAAGAGAGCAGTCGGGAGCAGAGTCCGGGTTGGTTTAGATCCCCTGGGCTTGCAGATCATGACAAGAAGTGTGGAGTCTGCTTTCTGAGTGGATGGAATGCTGGAGGAGAGCGAGTAGAGGACGGACAATCTGGCTCACGTGTTCAGGATTGACTGTGGTGTACAGTGTTGAGAGACTCGCCTCTCTGCGGGAAGAATGCAAGACAAAAGCATCCGTTTGCTGTCTGAGATTTTTTAACGTTCCAGTAATTGTCAATGGTGCATTCGGTTTAGTCAACAAATATTTATTGAGGACTATGAGGTATTGGGCATAGAGTGCTAAGGGGTAGGAAATGCAACAGGAGAACTGATATTAGGCAAAATAAAATGCAACAAATAGACATATATTTTTACTTCATAAAGTTAAAAGGAATATAAAAGTCCTGATGCATTTCACAGTGATTAAAAAAATTGTTTACTTTTATTTCAAATAAAATAGCATACCTTTTTATTTTTAAATTGAGCTATGTTGCTGTGAACATAAAATGTGAATCCATACATACTATCCTTTTGTGTTAATTTAAATTCATAAATGGCTTTGAATTCCTTTAGTGTTGGATTAAATAGAAATAGATGGTAGAAATAATACACAGTCTTTCTCTTTACCACCCTCTAACCCTGATGTCTAGCACCAGTTTTTAAAGTTAACTCCCACCCCACGCCCCCCTAAAAAGGTCAGGTTTGATATATTAGCAAAGACCCTGCGGTTCTGTATCTCACGGGCTTTAACACTAACTTGGCAAGTAAGCCCAGCCTAAGGAGCCTTTATCTTGAACGCCTTTCTTCTCTCTAGCCAGAGGCGTTCTCGGCAGGGCAGTAGGTTCCGGCTGTCAACACTCAAGCAAGAAAGCCAGTGAGAGCTCCAGAGTTTCATTTTTTTCCCTTAGCAATTTAATACCCCTGCAGAGAGAGAAGGGGGGAGTGAGAGTAGTGATGGGAGCGTTTCTTTGAACCTGTTTTGCTAGAGCCTTCTCCTGCTTCAGCAAAGTGAAGAGGTCAACTTAAGTTTTAGTGACATTATAAAATGTCTTACCATAGGTTATAGCATAACTCATGGGTCAACAGTTTTTGTCTTTATTTTTTGGAGATGATTTTTATAAACTTCCCAGCTTGGACAGCTTCCGTGTCAATCTGCACTGCCCTGCACTTTTTTCCTTTTATTATCAATTAAGACTTGAATTGCAGACCAAAGTGGAAACCCTCAACGTAGACACCTTATCCGGGAAGACGCACATGCTGGACAGACGTTGCCGTTTTTCTCTCTAATTTAATGATACTAACTTATTTAATATTAAAGGTTACCTTGAGGTTTTATGTTACCTGTCATTTTCCAGCTGTGTCTTATAATTTCAAAAGCAATTACTCAGCTATTTATTACAGTTTAATTAAGACTTTTCCAGACAAAGCTTCTCCTTTGTTCCTACAGAAAATTAATATGTTCCCAGTGAGAGAAAAGTATATATTTTTAGTATTTTGCAAAACAATTAATACCAATTCGAAAAACTTGCCATCTTCAGCATTTTCCTTAACTTTGATCTACCCTGCTGACCCTGACCTTGACAATTTCTGTGGAATCTGCTTTCCATTCACAATCATCCTGAGTCTGAGAAGCCACTTGCCTGGGGAACCTGATCAACCCCTAGATTTCAAAAACTGTCGCTCATTGCAGAGGAAGAGAATCTGCAATGTGGTGGGTGGGTTTCTGTGTGGATTTCGAGGGCTCCCAGTTCTGTCAGTTCAATAGTCTCTTTTCAAAACTACAGTTTTGCAGCAGACATATCTAGAAAGCTTTACTGGTATCATTCTGTTCATAACCTCACTGACTTTAAGAAGGCTGTTAATTGCTGCCGTAACAATAAATACTCACTATTCTCAAGGAAATAATTAAACACTAAATCCAAATATCATTTGCTGGCTGGGGAAAGTCTGTGACATCCTCTCAGATAAATTTCTAATTCTCTGCAATATGTGACTGAGGCCCTGAGCTTTTCAGACCTGCTACAAGTTGCTACAGGGTGAAAACGCCTCACAGTCCTCCTCATTCATTTCTCTCTGGGCTGCCACTAGTTTGTAAGGTGAAGCAGTAAAAAGAGTGTTTCTTCTATTTTGATTATCACATCCATGTCCAGATTTTCAGCAACTGTTGGGAGAATAAAGTGCTAGGCTTCCACTTCTATCAAGATGGTGAATTGGAGATAAAATTTACCCCTTCCCAGACTGCAGCAAACAAACAAAAGACCAGACAAAATATATGCAACAGTGGTGTTTAAGGTACCAGCAGGAACAGGCAGTGATTTCTAAAAGACAGGGAGGAATGAGATGAGCTCTGTGATTGCTCTAGCTCACTGCCTTGAGAGAATTTTCAGGCTGTGGCAGAGGGAAGAGTATCCTAGGCGGAGCCCAGCAGATTCCCCACCTTGAAAAGACAGATGTGAGAACCTTGCGAAACCGAGGAAGCTACAATTAGTAGGACTGAGTACTGGAGAGACACAAAGATATGCAGAGGGACTCCAAAGACCGCAGGAAGACTGACCTGAAGTATTAGAGGAATAGTACCAAGGTTTTACACCAGGCTATTGATACCACTTCTTTCCACCAGTCAGACTGAAAATTCATAATTAATGGGTCACTAACTAGAATACGCAGAAAGCCTTGCCTCAGTGGTGAGCAATAACTTTCTCCAAACCAAGTGCTTTTCTGGATCCAACTACCAATCTTAAAAGAAAGTCCCTGAAGGATCAAACTATTACCAAATAATGAACTATATTCCAACACAAAGTGCAAGAATAGGTTTTAGATTACAAAAATAATTAACATTCAGTGTAGCAGAATACACAATGTCTAGGATCCAATCAAAGATGTACAAGGCATGCAAAAAGCGGACATATGTGACCAATGATGAGGAGAGAGAATGATCAAAGTTAAGCCATACTGGTACAGATAACTACAATTAGTACATGAGGACATCAGCTTAGTCATTATCACTGTATTTCTCTTTCTTTCTTTCTTTTTTTTTTAGAGATAGTGTCTCACTTTATCACCCTTGGTAGAGTGCTATGGCATCACAACTCACGGCAACATCCAACTCCTGGGCTTAGGTAATTCTCTTGCCTCAGCCTCCTGAGTAGCTGGAACTATAGGCCCCATCACAACGCCTGGCTATTTTTTTGTTGCAGTTTGGCAGGGACCTGGTTCGAACCTGCCACCTTCAGTATTTGGGGCTGGCGCCCCTACCCACTGAGCCACAGGCACCACCCCTTACACCTGTATTTCATATGTTGAGAGACTTCAGTAGAGAACTGTAAGATTTAAAGCAGACATAACCTGAACTCTTACTGAGGAAAACTATTAATATTTGAAATGAAAAATATACTGGATGAGTTCGGTGGCAGGTTAGATTTTGTAGAAGAGGAGATTTGTGAACTTAAAAAAATATTGATAGAAAATATCCAAACTGAAACACATAAGTATGCTTTAATTAAGGGGAAGAATATTAGTAAACTGTGATACGATATCAAGTAGCTTAACATACATGTAATTAGAGTACTGGAGAAAACAGAGGGAGGAGGGAAGATACAGAAAAAAGAATGATTGAAAAATGTTCATTAGACATGAAGAAAACTACACTAAGTGTGTGACAATCATCGTGCTTACGGTAAGTGAGAAGAAAAACAAAAAGCAACTTAAAGATACACAGAGAAAAAAGAAAAGAGAAACCTTTTATAGGGGAATAAAGCTAAGAAAGAGCGATTTCCTCTAGGGAAAAAAGTAAGAAAGAAGACAGGTGAGCAGCAGCTTTAAAGTTCTAAAGGAAAAAACTGTCAATCTAGATTTCTACAGCCAGCAAAAGTGAGTTCCAAAAATGAAGGCAGTGAAATAATGTAAATCACGTAAGGTTTGCTCTCAAAATATAATGGAACTTAACTATAAATCAGTAACAGAAAGATAGATGGAAAAATCCTAAAACACTTAAAGATTAAACAACACACCTCTAAGAAAACACAGGTCAAATAAGAAATACCAAGAGAAATTTGCAAGTTATTTTCAAGTAAATGAAGAAGAAAAACAATCAAACTTTGTGGAATACAACAAAAGCAGTACTTAAAGAGGAACGCATAGCCTCAAAGGCGTGCATGGAAAGTCAAGAAAGACCTAAAATCAGTCAGCTCTATTTCCACCTTAGGGAATTAGAAAAAGAGGATAAAATTAAATATAAATACAAATGAAGAAAAATAATAAAATTTAGAGCAGAAATCAAGGAAATTAAAATTAGGAAATTTTTATCATAGCCTATTTTAATATAAGCATCATGTTGCTATTAGTAGTTCTGTAAAGTATAATTATCAATATTTTAAGTTATTAGCAAATCAGGTCATTATTTGTTGTTATTATCATTACTGTTATCCTTGTGGTTTGTGAAATCCACAGGTAAAATGTCAATCCTCTGACTCTTCCTTGGGGAAACTGACAAGGATTCCTGTTTCCCAGTTTGGTCCCTTTCTTTTCCTAACAGAGGCGTCTGTGTCCTTCGTCCCTTTCCGGGTCTGTGTCTGCCACCGCACCTCACACATCACAGAGCAGCCGCCATTCACCTTTCACTGCCTGCTAGGCTGGGGCGTTTTGCCTCGTTTCATGTGACTCATAGGACCTAGCACATTGCCCGGCGTGTGCAAAGTCCGAAATGAAAGCCAGTGTGTGAAGAGGTGTGCAATGAAACGCTCGCCGCCAAGTGGGTGAGATTTACTGCGGAGCTCTCTTGCTTTTTGCTTTTTACAAGACACTATTTTTCAGGAACGGTGGTGCTGGTCCAAAGCAGGGGCAGTCATTCTTTTTAATATCATGGGAGTGGGGACTACCAAAACCCAGGGTAAGATGGACGGACACAAGAGGCATTGGCATCCTGAGATCAGCTGCACCAGTCTCTGCCCCACCGAGGTTATTCGTCAGTTTTACCTTCATTTAGACCACTGCCTCTCAAGGCATTGGGTGCTGATTTTGTTTATTGTTATTGCTGACACTTGATAGCTCACCGTGGCAGTGATTCAGAAAGGGCCAGGAAGGATTTATGGGGAAATCTTTTGTGGAGAGGGCAAGCTATGTATAATTTTGTATTGGGAGTGCTGGGTCCCTCTTTCCCCTTTCCTAAACCTATTGAGAATCTACATATATTTCTATCACATACTCTTGTATGTGAGAGCACAAAATAAAATGGAATGATTTTCATTCTCAGAAGACTAAAAAATGAGTATGGTATTGTGAGGAAAATTACCTAAGCACACACATTCAATTCACACTACTCTTTTTTGGAAACAAACTGACATCATAAATCACTTATTTCCACAGTATGATTTCCCTGAAGACCCTATTTATATTAAGGCATTTTGGGGAGAAGGAAATATACTGGAAATTGACCCTTTGACAAATTTACACTGCAAGTATTTATAAAGGGATTGGATTTCTCTGGCTCTGTCTTTTATTCTCTTGGGACTTTACTGGAGCCCAGAAAATTCACTGAAACTTTCTCGCATTGAAAGTGTGAATACATGTTGTCCTTGTCTTTTAAGCACTGCAATCTCAGCATGATGGGCAGCCTGGTCTCAGAGGGGAAAGGTCAGACTAGGAGAACCCGGCATGGAGCCTTGGCAATGCAGGATTGCTTGTCGAGATGACACTGGTGACTTGATTTATCTTTGACTGTCAGACACATGTAGAAATTTGACTAAACATATAAATATTCATTGGAATGTAAATACATGAGGATGTTCACATATGTAGCTAATATTGTTTCCAGCTTGATAAAAGGAGGTTATAAAATATTTGGCAAAACATGTTTTTAATGCCGATTATGATTTACAGGTAAATGAAGAATTTCTTAGCCACCATCACAGAATGAGTGAAGACTCCAGGCAGCCTATCTACTCTGTGTGCACAGGAGTTGAGACTGATGAATAGGCTAAAAATACTCAACTCATGATTTTCATGTTCATAGATGATCCAAAAGTGTTTCTGGTATTGCTTTTTCACTACATCATAGATGGTAAAACTCATATTTCCCAAAAATCTTCTCAAGGAAAAGATAAGATATACTATATGTAAGGGGCTTTATAACTGCGGTTTGAATGTAAATGTTTAAGGTGCATTTTGTAATAAACATGTGTATTACTGCCCCAAATACAACACTTTTAGCAGCTCTCTTGCCTTCACAGAGTTATGAAGGTCATCAAAGCTCATCATTGCCTGGCACGCACATTTGAGGACACAGGTCCATCCAACTAGGAGCAGGCTTTTGGCCATTTTTGCACAGATGGGCTTCTATCTAACCAGCCAAGTAATGATATATCCACTGAATGCCAGGTTTTGGTAATGAAAGGAATATTTGTAGCTAAAAAAATATTGAGTGTGTACAACTTAAGTTTACTTACATATATTTTGGTTTGGGGATAATATTTCAAGCAGTAATATAAAGCCTAAGTAATGCGTTTACTAAAAAGACTTCTTTTCTTTTGGAAAAGAAACTAGATTTGTACCAGTAGGTTTAGGAACAGAATATCAGGTCCCTGATATAACCCAGTATGTTCTGAGTGGGCAGACTGACCCAACTGATTCGAAAAGTATAGCGTGTCCCAAAGTCACCCCTGGAGTCGCCGTACATCGTGAAAATGGGAAATTGTAGCTAAATGCACCTTTATTCATTATGAAATATTACAAATGGCCAACATGTATAGAATATTTTGTAAATATTTTGAAAATTTTATAATGAATGCTTTGTAAATAAGGGCTATAAGGGCTATTATTTAACTATAATTTTCCACTTTTTTATATATGGTGACTTTAGCAGTGACTTTTGGGCCACACTATATGATGGAAATAACTACCATCATCCTTCTTCCACAGTCCCTGGAGGGGTGCTGTCTAGTTGGCTGGTACGGAGTTAGGTGATTGCAGTAAAGAAACTACTTTGTTGTTGTTATTGAGTCCCTGTGTAGGAAGGCATAGGGACATTGCATAAAATCATCAAGTTGTGAATTATGGCCAGAAGGGTTGAAAGAATAAAGCTGCTAACACTCAAGAGGGGTCAGCAACAGAACCCAGAGGCCCGGTGCTTATGCCTCTTGTTCTAAGCAGTAGGCTGGAGTATGTACCTGTGAGTAGCATAAAATTGTTTCTCTAGGCTTCCACTGCAGTGTAGAAATACACTGTTTTCCAGAAGTCACTATGTATATGACAGAATAACTGCATCAATTTCATGCATCAAGAAATGGAATTGATCGTGTCTATGAAACAGAACCCATGGTGTGGAATCTGCCAGGCACCCAGATCTGGTTTATTATGGTTTTCACTGTATGTACTTGCTGTTGTTGAAGAACTGAAACTGAAGCTTCCTGTTAGAGGTGCACTAGGTTGTCAAGGTTCTCAGGCCTTTCCGTTGTGAGCCAGCTACCTGCTGATGTGAGCCCAGTGTCAGGGGCAGGTTGTGTGGTTGGGTTGTTTTCAGCACAGCTTCCTTATGGAAAATGATGATTTAGGTGCTTTCTTTATGCTCATTATAAACAACTTTTTCCCCTCAGAAAATGTTATAACCTAAACATAAATATCTCCTCTAGGCTGGTGTTTGATGCGTGAGACCCTGGGCAAAGGGAAAGTTGTTTTTCGTGCTTATGATTTTCAGTTCAAATGTTCTAATTCTGAATAGTATCGTTAAGTACATAAGCATAAAAATATTGGAATAGTAATATAGATAAGTGTAACAGTCTTAAATTTGCAACAAATGGAAAGATTTACCAAAAGTCTACTAGTCTACATTTAATTAGCTGAATATTACTTTTATTAAAAAATTAAATCATAGATGTGTACATTAATGCATTTATAGTGTACAATGTGCTCGTTTTTATATGTAATTTGAAATACTTCAAACTGGTTGACATAGCCTTTACCACACTTTCTTAATTACTGTGTTAAGATATTTATAGTCTACACTTAGTAGATTTGGCATGTACCCTTGTAAAACGCACCATAAGTGTGGTCCAACCAATTACCCTCCCTCCACCTATCTCCCCCCTCCCTCCCCCTCCTCTTTCCCCTTCATCTTGGGCTATAGTTGGGTTACAGCTTTCATAAGGAAGTGTGGGTGCTTATAAATTGGTTTCATAGTAGAGCTGAGTACATTGGATATTTTTTCTTCCATTTTTGAGATACTTTGCTAAGAAGAATATGTTCCAGGTCTGTCTATGTAAACATAAAAGTGGTAAAGTCTCCATCAAGGTAATATAAATTTGACTATTAAGAAGAACTATAAATTGGAAAAAAGAAATTTTTAAAAGGCAGAAATTAAATTAAGTGTGGAGTACCATTAGAAATGATAGTATTATTTTTGATCAGTTGACCACATTTTGCCAAATCACCTAAAAAGAAAATAAGTGTAGTCTGAAGTAAAATGCGTGCACACTGCTGGCGTGAGGAGACACATGGGGACATTCTATCTGAGTCAATACAGTTAAAGGTCTGAACAGTGGAACTGGGGTTGGCATTTGGACTGGGGAGGACTTTCACGTAAGAGCCCAGCTGGGCACTGTCCACCCTCTAGTCCAACAGCAGGAGACCCCTGGGCCTGAAGGGAGGCCAGAAGTTGGTCGGCTTTGTGCTCTTACCTCCTAGACGAGGCATTTTATCTGGTGTTTCTAACGTGGTCTCATCCCTCACCTACTAAAATCATTCTTGGGTTGCCCCTCCCTCAAGGTGAAGCCCACCATCCCCCAAGAGGTGCTCCATCCTTTCTGATCTAACTTCTGGCTACCGTTCCAGTTTGGTCTTCTGCCATTTCCCCCCAAGAATATCTGCCTTACAACAACAGTGTGGGCTGTGTACAATCCCAGGTGCCTTAAGCATCCTGACCTCCTTCTTTATCTCTCCTCCTTACCAACCCCTCCTTGCAGCCTTGGTGCAGGTTACAATCTCCCCTGACCTCAGCAGAGTGGTTACTTCCCACGTGATCGTGTTTGCCAAAAATGCATGCCTATCACACTGCACTGTGACGTTAGCCTTTGCTTTGTTGCTGGTCTTACATCGGTTGCCTTTATTTTGAATATTTATTTTTTCCCAGGGTTATAAAGAGAGATTTTATTTAGGAAGAAGAAAGAGAAAGTTTAGAGCATTTCCAAAGAGAGTTAGATGTGGGTCCCTCTTGTGAAGGAAAAAAATTGAGAGAGACCTATTTTAAATACTTAAAAGGAATGCATGCCCTTTGTAAAAATTCAAGCAAAAAGAAATGTATAAAGAAACTAGATTAATAGTTTTCTCCCCAACGTGATTAAGGTGAACTTTTTTCTGTATATTCTAGAAATTGTTCTGTATTCATTTTTTTTTTATATCCATATTTTCATGGATGTTTTAATTCTTTTCCTTTAAATAGTATTGCTAAAATATTTATTTCACCATAACATTTTCTCACATAAGAGTAGCTCCTTTATGATCAATATAGAGAAAAGGTTATTCATTTTAATAGCTCAATAATATTCCATATAGAAATATTTAGCTAAAGCTTCTTTTGATATTTAATTTCTTTCTGTAAACTGTGCTGAAGTAAAATCTCTGTATATAAATTATTATATACTCAGAATGTTATTTTTGTTGGTAAGAATAATTGTTGATAAGAATAATTAAGACATGTGCATTTTAAGTACTTATCTCAACTGCTAAATCATTTTTCAAAGAGGAAGAAACATTTCCCACTCTCACACAATGTTCTTATTTGAAGCACACTCATTGGACCCAAATCCTTCAGTTTTAATAAGTTCATGTGTGGAATGATAAGTGTTTGAAGTAATAGATGATCTAAATAGCCTGATTTGATCCTTACATTGTATGCATGTATCACAAGATCACATGTACCCCCAAATATGTACAATTACTAAGTATCAAAACAAAATTATTAAAAATCTTTACTTTAGTAAAATGTAAAAAACAACCTAATTTAATACCAAAGAATATGGGCTCAGCACCTGTGGCTCAAGTGACTAAGGTGCCAGCCACATACACCTAAGGTGGCAGGTTCGAATCCAGCCTGAGCCTGCCAAAAACAACAATGACGGCTGCAACCAAAAAATAGCTGGGTGCTGTGGCGGGCGCCTGTGGTCCCAGCTACTTGGGACGCTGAGGCAGGAGACTCGCTTGAGCTCAGCGGTTGGTGTTTGCTGTGATGCCACAGTACTCTACCCAGAGGGACAGCTTGAGGCTCTGTCTCAAAAAAAAAAAAAAAA
>NW_003852451.1:6085495-6113858 GCF_000181295.1 Otolemur garnettii
AAAAAAAAAAAAAAAAGAACAAAGAATATTAGATAATAAATAAGAAAAAATGAAAAAGACTAATAACATAAAAAAGATGCTTAACTTTACAGTAGTCAGAGAACTGCTAATTATAAGCAACAGTGACATGCGATTTTCACACATCATGATCATCCAGAAGCATGTTGTTTAATTCCTATGTGTGTGTACAGTTTCCAGAATCACTCTTGGTGTTAATTTCTAGTTTATTCTATTGTGGAAGATATTCCATGTGATTTTGATTTTTAATAATTTGTTGAGACTTGTTTTGTGTCCTAACATCTGGTTTATCCTGGAGATTGTTCCATGTACTGATAAGAAGAATTCATATTCTGCAGATATTGGAGAATTCATATTCTGCAGCTTTATAAAATGTTCTGTAGATGTCTGTTATGCCTGTTTGATTTGAAGTGCAGTTTAAACCCAAGGCCTTTTTGCTGATTTGCTGTCTAAATGGTCTGTCTAATGCTGTGAGTGGGGTGTTGAAAGCCCCAACTACTATGGTACTGGAGTCTGTCTCTCCCTTTAGATCTGCTAATATTGCTTTATGTATCTCACTGCTCCAGTTGTTATACTCTTTTCTGGAATTGATTCCTTTGTCAGCACATTATGACCTTCTTTGTCTCTTTTGGAATTTTTGACCTAAAATCCTTTGTGACATAATTATAGCTTCTCTCGCTCACTTTCGATTTTGATTTGCATGAGATATCTTTATCTATCGCTTAACTCTCAGACTGTATGTTTCTATAGGTAAAGTGAATTTCTTGTAGGAAGCATATAGTTGGGTCAAGTACTTTTATCCATTCAACCAGTTTTTATCTTTAAATTGGAAAATGTAATTCAAAGTTATTGTTAAAGGTGACTCCTGCTGTTTGCTACACTGCACGCTCTCAAAATACTTTTATAAGTAGGTGTATCAACCCTTGGTCTACAGTAAATTCTGTAAACATTTTTTTGTCTTTTGACATTCAGAATTTTTTTAAACACAGAACATTTTCTATTATTTAGGGACACTCAGTTTATGTTTTTCTAAAGAAGAGTGTCCCACTGCAGCCATTGGACGTTTATATGAATGCCACCTGTATGTTCTAATATTTTATTAGAATTTTTGTGTTTTATTTTAACATGCAGACATTTAATCCATCTGAAATTCTTTTCTGCAATGATGAGTAACATCCCATTCACCCCAACTCTGGGCTATTCAGTTGTATCCCCACCATTTATTCAATAACCCATCCTTGTCCCATTGAGTGGAAATGCCAACTTTGTCATATTTTATGTTATATATACTTACAAGTATTTCTTAATTCTCTGTTCTTTTCCATTAGACCATTTCTGTATTTCTATGCAACTACTATGTATTTTTTGCCTTATAACAGCTTAACAGAGTGTAACAAGTTATAATTTCTAAGAGTGTTGCTCTCATTATTTGAAAGTGTCTTGTAAATTCTCACACATTTATTTTTCATATTATTTTTAAAAAATATTTATGTCCAATCTTCCTCACTCTCCTCCTCCAAAAATTCCACCTGGCATTCCAATGTGACTTGCACCAAAATTATATCTAAATCCAGACACTACTATTTAAATGATTATAACTCCTTATATTCAGAATACATTGCCTCTTCACTTACTCAGGCCTTTATTTTAAAATACTTACAGTAGATCTTTTGCCTTTCTTGTTAAATAAATGTATCCCTATTTCACAGCTTTTGTCAATATTAGGAATGAGATTTTTTAAATACTCCATTGCTTCCTAGATTTTGCTATTATGAAGAAAATCATTTATTTATTAAGTAGTCTGCATCCAGCCACTTAACAAAGTTTTCTCATTAATTTTAATAGTTTT
The DNA here is from genome assembly GCF_000181295.1 of Otolemur garnettii. NCBI lineage: Eukaryota > Metazoa > Chordata > Mammalia > Primates > Galagidae > Otolemur > Otolemur garnettii. The sequence goes on from NW_003852451.1 coordinate 6,087,363, forward strand.
TCATTGAACCTTTTGGGTTTCTTAGGTATGCCATCATGTCATCTGAAACTAAAGGTGTCTTTTTTTAACATTCCTGATGTATGTTCTGTTTTCTTACTCAACAATAGATAATAGCACTACTGGTGGGCATTTTCATTTACTACCTGATTATTATAAATTTTTCACAAGTGATTTCATTAAATTTATGGTAACTTTTATTTATCATATATGTATGTGTGTGTGTGTGTGCGTGTATATATATATATTAATCAGTAGCTAATTTTTCTTTTCTTTCTTTCTTTTTTTTTTTGAGACAGAGTCTCACTATGTTGCCCTGGGTAGAGTGCTGTGGCGTCACAGCTCACAGCAACCTCAAACTCTTGGGCTCAAGCAATTCTCTTGCCTCAGCCTCCCAAGTATCTGAGACTACAGGTGCTCGTCACAACACCCAGCTACTTTTTGTTGCAGTTGTCATTGTTGTTTAGCTGGCCTTGGCTGGGTTTGAACCTGCTAGCCTCAGTGTATGTGGTTGGCACCATAACCACTGAGCATGAGCACCGAGCCAGTAACTAATTAAAAAAAAATTATGTACTATTTTATTAGGAGTAGCTTTTAAGTTTAATCAAGTGATTTGAGTTTACCAATGACATAGTTGTATATGTCCCCTTTAAGTTTTGGATGGTATGAATTAAATTGATAAATAATGCAGAGATTAAGGTATCCTTACACTTTGAAATATATTTTCACTCCTACTCTGCCTTCTTAAGTTCCTAGAAATATATCACATACTTATTTCTTACTGGTTATTGTGTTTCCATCCTAGAATCTCTGCACCTTGACTGTTTTTTTTTTACCACTATGTTTGGCATCTAGAATATTATCTAGCACAGAGATGATGCTCAACAACTATTCCTTAAGTAATCAAATGTTCAGAGTGTGTTTATATTTTAATACAATGTCATGTTTAATTTGTAGATAACTATTTTGAATTTTTGTATCATTATTTAGCAAATTGAAATATAATTTACTTGTCTAATAGCTTTATTGGCCTTCTAAACTAAAAGTATACAAGTTTCTTCATGTGAATTAGGAAGTTGTTTTATCTTATTCTGAGATTCGTGTTCATTTGGGTAGCTTAGAAATGTCCATGAGTTTGCCCCAGGAAAATCACTTCGGCTCCATCTTTGGTTCTTCTCTCTGTTTACGATGTCCTGTTGATGTCCTCACACCCACATTCATGACTCTGAGCTTTTCACTCATGATTTCCACTTTATTAGTAGGTTTCCTCTGCCTCTGCTTTTCTTTTTACTTATATTTTCATTAAATTTTAAAATTCTTAAATTATATTCTCAAATTAAATATGGCCTGATTGAAGCACTTTGCTGTGTCCTAATTATTTCTTTAGATTAAAAAAAAAAAAATCTTCCCAGAGGAGGAACTGACTTCTCCCACAGCACTTGGGGAGGCCCAGGGCCACTGTCTGATCCCTCTGGGAGTGGCTTGGCACTGTCCGCAAGACTTGGACTCACACACAGACTACATGCATAGATGCCAGCTCGGAGAATTTTCCAAGTTTCATAATGAGAAGGCTGGTGATGAGGAGAGATGTTCCCTCTGTCCATTCCATGTGGTCCTTATTTTACATGGTTCTTACTTACTGGGCTATGTGATCTCTTAGGCCCAAGACTGTCTTATTCTTTGTAACATGGCATGTAGTTCTCAAAAAATCTGGGAGAGATATATGAAGACATGTAACATAAAAGACATAATATAAAAGATATTTATATAAATAAATTATGTGAATGGCACAGTCATGACTCAAAAATCATGATGCTTCTCTGTATTCTTTAACTTATTATAGATGAGGTATTAATCAATTTGACTCTGACATTGGCCAGTCAATGGAAAAATATGGATATATGTACATAGTATATATATAAAACACAATTGGCCTTCCCTGTCCCTGGGTTTCACATCCACAGTCAACCAACTGTAGATCAAAATGTCTTTTAAAAATGTTAAAAGATATACAATACAATAATAAAAACTTATATAAATTCAAAAGCCAGTACAGTATTACAACTATTTACATAGCATTTACATTGTATTAGGTATTATAAGTAACCTGGATATAAGGGAGACTGTAGGTTATATGCAAATACTATACCATTTTATAAAAGGGACTCAAGCATCTGAGGATTTTGGTACCTGTGGCGGGCCCTGGAACCAATGCTAAATAGATACCAAGAGCCAAGTGTACATAACACATACTCGCATAATAATCATCTGTATATATTTTGCATAAATAGAATGGATGGCTGAATTTTTAATTCTCCTATTTGTAGTTGATTATACCGGCAGACAAAAAAAAAAACACTCCATGTAACATTTATTTCCTAGTTGTATTTATCTTAGTTTTCCTGTGTCTAGTTCCTAGGTAAATTCACAAATTACATTTTATTTCTGTCCTTTTTTAATGAGAAAATGAAGTAAAGAGAAAATGTGGGAAGGTGTGAGGGATATAACCCACTTGCCTTTGCCACTTTCGTCTGGAGTGGAGTGTTTATGGCTGCCTGAGCTTCCTGCAGTAAAGAAGACAAGAATAAAAAGAAGCTTTAAATTCTGCTTGCTAAAGAAACAAGGACTTTTGAGAGAAAAAAGTTTAGATTCCAAGTCTGAAGTCATTTAAAATGTTTTAAAGCTTGGGTGTTTTTATTGCTCAATATTTCTCCTTGCTTGTAGCCAAAAAGAAGTTATATTATCATTTTGTGAATTATTGCTACCAAAAGGTGTGTTTCTCTTGCAGTTTTCCTTGCCCAGACTGGACACTTGAAGTCAAAGTTGCTGTATTTCTCAGCCTCAGGCTGTGAGAGAAAAGTGGCAATATCTCCTGCCCCCACTTGCTCCTGGGAGCAGGGAGGCGGGGGGCAGCTCTGTAGATTCAACAACAGGAACAGAAGTTAAGGGGAAGGCACAGACTAACCAGAGGGGGGAAAGAACAGAGTCATTTGCTTGATTCCCAGCAGTGGAGGTATCTGTTGCTCCCTGGTATGATCCTATACCCTAGTGAGTTCTCCTGTGCTCTTCAAGTAAGTGGACAGACTTTGTTCATTGAGCCCCTTGCACATGGACAGACTGGTGATGTCACCACTCTAGAGCCAGGGCTGCAGGGGGCTGGTTCAGAGATGTCTCTCCCCCAGCCCTGCAGAATCAGAGAAGGCCTCAGGGCTAGTAATACATATGGGGAGGCCTAAAGGTCACCCAGGGGGTTGAAAGGTGAAATGGGTGGGACGGCAGGAGGAGACCCTGCTGAGGGAAAGCCGTGAGCAAAGCTGAGAGCACAGGCACAAATGATGGCATTGCAGACTCTCCCACAGTCTCCTCTGAGCACTGGCGTCGTATCTATACCCATGTGGTCACGCGGAGGGACTGTTGGCAAGCTCACTGATTAGGCCAGAGCTGCCTGTTTACGCTGGGCCAGGGAGGGAAAGAGAGGAATAATTCTTTTGAGCTAGAATGAGGATATTTATTTTCTTGTCTTAATAAACTGTAAAACTTTTTTACTCTTCTGGAATCAATGCAAATATCTACTATCCATGCTAACAACCTCCCTCTTTATTCTTAATAAATATTAAATTATGATTGAGTGGAATTACACCTGGAATAAACTTCTGGTCATAGGAACATCAAAGAACTTACAGGCATAGAAGGGGAAGATAGGGGTTATTACATTTGTCAGTGTCTGTTTTAAGTTCAATTCTTGAAAACATCTACTATCAAATATCATTTAGTTGTTTATGTCTGTCATTAAAGGGAAATGTAGGAAATACATATGAATTTATATGTGTATACATTTAATGTATATAAAAACTGAATTAAAAGTCGTATTATAGTACTATACGTCAAGGATTGTCCTGCTGGATTAGCAAAAGTATTAGATAATTTTATGTTCCAGGACTATAATTGCTTATCTGTTACCCTGGGGATAAGAAGTGCTTTGAATTCAGAAATTTTTATATTTTAGAAAGATTATGCAATTCATGCATTTTAACCTTGAAATTATCTCCAGGAGTATCTATGTTGGATCATTTAAAAAATATATTAATTTCCAGTGAAATATATGAACTCTAAGAGGGAAAAGTATAGGCTAAAAATAATTTATGTAAGAATTATTATTAAGTCAGTTAGATTTTACCATAAATTTAGTGCCAAGTTTAGAGAAAAATAAAAAATTTTGAGTTTTCAGAGCCTTTGGATTACAGAACTTTTTTTTGTTGTTGTTACCTGTTAAGCAAGGGCCTGTGTTACAGGCCTGGTTTATACTTTCAACTTTATTTGGTAATAAGAAAAAATTTTAAAATACTTCTAAAATATAACAATAACTGTATTAATATCAAAATAACAATGCTACTAGGCCTGGCATGCTGGTGAAATCAGAGGACCATGTGCTGGGTCTGTGAGGCTGGACTTTCTTCCTCCCGTGTCCAGTGACCTGGCTTAGAGCTTACCTTCCGGAGGGGGGAGGGTGTGTCTGTGTGTCTTTGTGTTCAGACACACATAATCGTGCCCTTGTCAGTGAGCAGAGGGCCTTGGAGGAGGCAGTTCAGCTTCTCATGGTGCTGATGGTCATGGGGTGGTGAGGGAGCCTCATATGGGCTCTGTCTCAGCCAGGATTCAACATGGTTTTGCTTTGGGGGGGGAGGGTATATTGATGTTTTTTCTCCTGATAAACATTACACATCATTCAGAGGCTTTGTTAACATCTTACTGAGAGAAAACAAACTTGTTATTGAACTTGATAGCAGACTCATTAACTTTTTAGACTTGATTTGACTAGATGAAACCTCATTTTAGAACTGGCATTGTTAAATTAACAAAGCCTGTACACATTACACAGTCCAACAATCTGCATAGTAGTTCCACTTCAGGGCTGATATAATGAGTTTCTGGGTTTATATAGCACCAGGTAAGACCCACATTTTGATTCACGGGCTGAGGAGGACGGTGAAGTCTCAAGACGGGCTGTGAAGGCTCCGTCTGCAGCCCAGGCAGGGTTGCAGCTGTGCTTTCTCTGGCATGTCACAACCTGAAGAAAATGAAGACTTTACTATTAACATAAATAATGAAACTTCAGAATGTGGAATAAGAATTAAACTAGTTTGAAATAGTTGTTTCTAACAAAAGGATCTCTCTCTGACCAAATAAGGAACGGTTCCAGCCGGGCAGTTTCTGAGGAGAGAACATCTGTGTGAGCTCCAGACAGGGTTTTAGGTCTGAGAGAGACATTTAGATGGATTGGAAGTGACAGGTTGTCTGTCTTAACTTGGTAACTGTGAGAACTTTAATATAGACGTACGATGCTTATTACTGGTTTGTCTCCTAAGTAGGGACCATGCCCTACACCGTCAGTTAATCTCATCACAGCATTTGGCTGGATTGTCTCTGGACAGGTTTAGTTGAGTTTAGGCTCCAAACACAGACCAGGTATTTGTGTATCGTTAATACATTTTATAGAGCAGTATCTAAATCTGTCTCTTTTTTTCTTTTGAGGAGTCTAATTAGAATGTCACCACTAACAAAGAGTGACACCTGGGGATGTTTGATTTCACAGACTGGATCTGCCTCATGATGGGGTGGCAGCCACCTGCCTGTGGCTCTCAGACCCACACCGCCTCTCACTGCCCCTCTCTGCTCTGCATGTCAGGGCTGTTGTGGCAGGAGACAGAGGGCAGGGAGGGGCAGATGCCAGGGAGGCGCCCTCTGTCTCTCACATGGCATCCTGGTGGTGGCTGCATCTCATGTGCTGTCCCCGCTCCCACCAGATACAGCTGTGGTGACCCCACCACCTTCTCCCATGGTTCCCAGCCCTGGGCGGCTGCTGCCTCCCATCAGGCCAGTCTCAGGGTGGCTTCTTCCTCCATTTGGGTCCTGTGTGTTTCCTCCACCCTTGTAACCACGTCTCAGTACTCAGTTCCCGGAGCTGAGCTTTATACCTGGTGGGGCCCCTGTTTGCTACTAGCCCCTGAGCCTGAAAATAGCCCCACCGTTATTTTTATGCACAAACCACCCACCCATTGCCCCCTCCTTAGTGTGTGACCTTTCCACTTTATCAAGAGAAAGATCGTTTTATTGGGGGGAATATTAGGTAGAAGGACTAAAAGCTGGAATGGGATCTGACTCTTTGTAAAGAGATACAGCACTTTATTTGGAAAACATAATTGCAAAACAATACCTGTAAAAAAAGTTTAACTTTAGAATGTTCAATAAAAGCTATTAGAAGATCCATGGGTCCCGGGACAAGGAGGACTTTTAAGCCACTTGTCAGCCATTTCCATAGTAATTGGAATCTAACAAATTTTATATGAAGCTGACTAATTAGCTTTTAATTCTGAAAGCTTTTATACAGTTGGGCTCTTGGTATTGACTTAATTTTCAGATTTTACTGGTTATTTATTCTGCTTGTTGCTATAGGTTTTCCTCTTGTGTGTGAGCGGCATTGCTCATGAATCACGGGTGTCCAAGTGGAGTCTCAGAAAGGGGGTGTCTTCCCAGGTGCTGCAGACAGTGGAGCTGATGTGTTGGGGGCCCTCTGTGTCAGTGGGTCTGACCCAAATTAGACCTGAATGAGGACATGTGACTTGTGGCAAAATATAAGAACCTTATCCAAAGAAATGGTAGAAATACGAGTTCAGTTTCTGAGAACCTAAGGAATATGTGTGCAGGTATCTCAGGCTTGACACTCATGAGGGAAATGCTTACACAGTGTTTAACAGTGCCACGTTATAAAGCCAAGCACATTTTCTAAGGCTTTGTTTTCTTCAGGTGTTTAAAAACAATAGTTGAGACTATCATTTGAAAAGAAAACAAAAGCAGCAGACCAGTTACTGTCACAGAGTGTAGCTCCCTAGCAAATTAAGGTTTCTCAGAAGTGAGCCTACGGAACCAAATGAAGTGAGCTTGCCAGTGGGAAGTACAGCTCCTGGTTAGATGGAAGAATCATTGAATTTAACAAGACTTGTTATTTTTCTTTTTCATAGCTGATGCGTCTGTGAACTGGCATTTCCCCAGGGTGGGCTGGGCCCCTTTCTAAGACAGTTTACCCTCAGCAGAGGATTCTTGACTGGTCTCACTAGAATTGACAGCGTCCTCCTGGGAGACAGGACATCCTCCCTGCTGCTCCCAATAGGGAGTGTTTCCTTAGCCACCTAGAAGCAACTTCTCTCCCAGCCTCCACTCCCACTGGAACCAGGGCAGCCTGGTCCTCAGGCATCGTCGCTGTCACTGAGCCTGGCTGGAGATGTTTGCCGGGGCCCTGCTGTGCCCAGATGTCTTCACAGTGCTGTCAGCTCTCTGTCCAGCCTGCATGGACTCCAGCGAGAAGACTTTGCCAGCCTTGGCTTCCTTGATTTTTTATCCTGAATAATTAGGAGAAACAAAACAGAGAAAAGCAGAATTCATAGACACTTAGCCCAAAGAATCAAGCAACTGTGAGACGACACCCCAGTGTAAGCAAACTCTCTCAGATACCCAAGGGAGAATTGTGGAAAAAGACTCTTCTAACTTCTGTTTTGTTCTGCTTTATTGTTGTTTTGAATGCAAATGGAAATGTCAGAAAAACTTGGAAAATCCTAGCCCACTGATTGTATAGCGGAGAAAATGACCAGGTCCCTCTGCCAGTTGGCCTGTGACAAAGGGACTGTGACCACTGGGAGATGGTGCTCCTGTCGTCCTCATGTGTCTGCTTGTCCTGTGAGAGCGGCACGACCTTCTCTTTGCTCTGGACTATCTTTTCAAGAAAGATGATAGCAAATGACCCTGGAAGGTAGAGATAATGTCGCTCCAGATCACCGGGCAGAGATGCTTATTATTCAGTATAGTAAAGACAGCGTCTCCTTTCAGGACAAAAGGAGGGCTTCCCTACCAATAAGAGACTTGGTGTCCTTCAGCAGGGTCCTCAGCTGTGATGCAGACCCCATGCAGACCCACTGCACATGCAGCGTCAGGCTTGGTCCATCAGCATCCAGCCTAAGGGACGCGGTGCCGGAGCTGAGTTAATATGAGGCGGATGCTTCCTTCTGCCTGTGCTCTGAGCTCCAGAGTCCTTGGTCTCTGATCTGGGAGTCTCTCATCTTTCACCAGCATCCGTTATACTGTGGCGGGCTTTCTTGTTAGCTTTCAAACTGGGTAACATCTCGGATCCTTCAGAGTTTTTGTCAATTACTCGAGTACTGTGGAATAATAGAAAACCTTCTGTCATAAAAACTGGTGGAGAAAGCACTGAAATTCACTGATGAGACATACATATTTAATATACAGAGCTGATAATTCATATTTCAGTTTTATCACACCATATGAATTACTGGATTTTTCCAAATATCTGTGACTTCTTAGTCCATTATCTATAAACATCCACCCCCAATAAAAAAGCTTTTATCTGGCTGAATTTTATCTAGTGTTAGAACAATTTGTGATTTGTTAGCTGAATGTCTACCAGTAGCTTTCTGCAAGCTAAGAAAAAATATAAATGCTTTCTATCTATTTATCTATATATGAAATACCTTCTCAATAGTCCAGCTAACTCAGCTATTCTGGAGGAATTACTTTATATTATGAATGAGGACTTTTTTTTCATGTCTGCAAAAAGCAGTTGTAGCTAGCTTAATGCATTTCATAAGGTTCGGTCATGTCCTTCAAACTTTTTGTTTTAGTGGTAGGGAATTGTTTTAAATCTTTCTCTCACTACCCTTGAACTGCTTTGGAGGACTGGATTTGTAGCATTTCAAAAGATTGAGTAAAAAAGATGGCATACACGTTCAGAGGGAAAAAAAGCAGGCAGCATGACTTCCCTGCTGCCCCAGGGAAGGACCTGGGCCCGGGGCAGAATTCTCTAGACCAGTGGTTCTCAACCTCCTAATACTGCGACCCTTTAATACAGTTCCTCATGTTACGGTGACCCCCAACCATAGAATTATTTTCATTGCTACTTCATAACTATAATTTTGCTACTGTTATGAATCGTAACGTAAATATCTGTATGCAGGATGTATTTTCAATGTTACAAAGGGGTCACGACCCACAGGTTGAGAACCACTGCTCTAGACACACCTGGCCCTGGGCTCTGCACACACACTGGACATCCCATCTATTTTAGCAAGACTCTCGATAGGCTCTCATCTATGGTTGAGGACTGCAGGTGGGCGTGTTGGCTAATCTGCTGCTCCCAGGTAGGGTAGGTTCTAGTTAGTTAGCAGTTATATAGCACATGGGATTGGTTGGAAACTAGTAATGAAGATCAGCCTGGATTCCAAATTCCTGACTTTGGAACACTTCTCTTTAAAATGGCACACTCAAGAGTTTTGAAAAAAATGTCATATTTTAATTGAGATGTGGCCTTATTTCCAGATATAGTAAGCAAGATCATTATAGCTTTAGTTTTCTGAGAGAACAAAGTTTACTCACTTTGACACTAAGGTTGATGTAACTCAAAGGTTCTCGCAATGTGGTTCCCAGAATGGTGGTAACAACATCACCTGGAACCTTGTTAGAAATGCAAATCCTTGACCAAACCCCAGAATTTAGAGGCTCTGGGTAGTGCTTAGCAGTCTCTACTTTAAAACCTGGTGCCTCCCTCTCCCGGGAGCTCTGATGCACACTGTGGAGACGTTCCAGTGTTGCTCACGGTATCATCTGTCAGAAGATAGGAAGGTGAATAAGATGGTAAGTAGGAAATGAATAAATTAAATGGTGCTGTCAAATGTATAAGGGCACAACCAAGCATTGATTAAATAAGTCTTTTTAAAACCTGTATCAAGTGCCTTTGCTATGCGAGGCACTGTTAGGATGCAGATATGAATCAAGCATTCCACAGACAGTTCAGATTGGACAAACTATGGCCTTCAGGCAAAATCCAACTTGCCACTCACTTTTGTAAATAAAGTTTTATTAGCACAAAGCCACACCCACCATTTACATTTTGTCTATGGCTGCTTTGGGACTACAACAGCAAGTTCAGAAGTGTGATGAAGACCGTATAGTCCCCCAAATCAAAAGCATTTAATATCTGGCACTTCACATAAAAGTTTGTTGACATCAGGTGTTTAAAAGGAAAATACTTTCTACCTTCCAGGTAGTTACATGTGAATGGAGTTAGGAGCAGGTGCTGTGATCACACCTGCTTCTACTCTCCGTACAATATTTGTATAACTTTTTTGCAGTAGCAGAAAGTGTTGCTTTCTGGATGTTAGTGTCATGGAAGACTGACAAGAAGCAGAGCAGTACTGGCCAAATGCCTTGGTGAATGGAAAGAAGAGATGTGAGAACACACATAGAAATTGGAAAGGAAAGAAGTGAAGAAAAATAAAAACAAGTTTTTTGGTTAAGAAGGGAGATTATTATCAATAAAATGGTGACCTATTCAAAAAGCTAAATGAAGGAGTATGTTGCGGGACATAGCTGGGGAAAGAATAAGAGGGAGTGAGGGACGGGATTCAGGCAGTCCTAGCTGCCTGGTGTGGTGCAGAAGAAGGGGTGTGCTGAGTGCCCCAGGGAAGTCTCCATGCTGAGGAGAGGCAGGAGAGGGGCAAGCTCCAAACAGGCCAGGGAGAGTCATACTCCGCTGCTCTCCTGTGTGCACTAGAAGTCCCTGTGTGCTGGTGTGCTTATTTATAGCAGGGTTCTTTAGATTTCTGCACTGCTAAATGATCCGCTGTGTCATGATAGTGGATAAAAAGCACTAGATTTCCCTTTAGGAAGCTTGGGTTCCTTCCTGGCTTCGTCTCTGCTTGTTTGACCTCAGGTAAATCACTCCGTGGCTCCGGGTCTCCCTTTCTTCATTTATGAGATGCTATTTTTGGCTTCCTCCTGCATCCACATGCTGTTCTTCTTCTAGACTCACTTGTTATCCAGGGGCATTGCTAAAGTAGGAGCATGGGGTATGTTTCCCATTCCCTGGTTTAAAGAGCAAAGGAAGAGATGACTAGCATAGACAGGGGGACCCTTCTAGAAGGGAATCATTGACCAGTTTAACACACGGGCCCTCAAAATATTTGACATTGATTTATTATTGCATCACAGCCAATAATAGATTTCTTCTCTTGCCCAAAGAGAAGAAATATGCACTGTAGAAATATTTAGAGAGGGGAAGATGGGAAGCCAGGATCCATGTGTGTTATGGTATTTCTCATTCTTTCAGGAATTTTTCTTTAAATGTGGAGCACACCCAACCTCCAACAAGGACACCTCAGTAGCTCTGAACCTGATCACAACCAACAGTCGAGACATCTCTTGCATAACGTGCACAGACGTCAGGTAAGGACCTGAAAACCAGGTCAACCTTTGCTGCTCGTGGCCCTGACACTATCTTCTCAGCGACCTCTCTTTCCCGAGGAGCGTCTGCTTCATTTTACGTTGTACGCTCAATTTGTGTATGAAACTATTTAAAATATCAATTATTTTAATCAGTAGTCAATTAGGTCCTAAGATATGTGAGATGACATAACTAAAAATAGTCAGCTAATATTAAAATGTGAACTCATGCATTTAAATATAAAATGTAAACTCATCCAAATCAGTGAGTTCTAAAATAAAATTAAAATGCGATGGTAACATTGGAAATAGAATAACAATTTATGTGCACCATCTATTCTTGGACTAGGTAGGCCATGCATTTATTTTTAAAATGTCTTTTCCTTATACTTCAGTTATTCCACATGTTTGTCTGTACGATGTATTTATGTTGGGGCTTCACACAATCTCCTAACATCCAAAATGAAAGCGTTTAGCTAGTTTGGGTCATGGTTATTTCTCATCCCAGTGAATAAAAGGACGGAAAGAAAAGGTGGAGATGGTTGGTTATATCATTACTGTTGGGAATTTTGTAAATAGACCATTATATTCAGTTGCATTTAAGTGTGTGTGTAACCGATCATTTGATTGAGTGAGGTCCCTTCCTGTGTGAGGTTGCAGAGGGACGGGCTCCAGGTCAGAGAAAAGGACTGTTTGTCTTACGTTGGTGGTTCGTGCCTGAAGATGTGGCAGGTTTGCAGAGTACTGCGTGTTGTATTTTTGACTTAGGGGAAAAGTTCACTCATAATAAACTAGAAAAATGTTAAAAATTATTTTTACCTTTGTGGTTAGTAAAATTTTGGTTTTATTCTTTCCCGTATCTTGACATGCCTGAATATTTGCATACGTCTGTGTGCCCTGGGATGTAATTATACAGTATGCCTAGTTTTGTATCTTGCTTTTTCCATTTTCGTGACATCATGATAAGATTTCTCTGCTATGAACTATTCAATGAAAACAATTTTCTTCAGATAGATACCTAAGATTTTGTCATCTGGGAATATTCTCTTACTATTTTCTATTGTTGATCTTTTAGGTTATTTCTAGGTTTTCTTTTTAAAGCTAAGATTGAAAGCCATATTTTTTCACAGAAATCATTGACTTTATGCTTTGAATCTAAGAACACAGTCATAGAAATGCAAATAGGTTAACATTAATAGATATTGTTAGGGGCACCAGGCTAGATTCTGATTGCCCGTGATGGAGAGGGCTTCTCATGCGTCTTTCCCAGCATTGACTATGTTCATAATTTTAATCATTGGCCATTTGATGAAGATTATTTTTATCATTGGTATTTATCTTTTTCATTGTTATTTGTGAGTTTGAGCATTTCTCATTTGCTTATTTGCATTTATTTATTGTGAGAGAATAATGCAAAACTTTTTCAAATTAGTACAAAAGCTTTAGGAAGACTATAAAACAAACCCAACCTCAGTAATTACTTTTTTCATTATTCATATCAGTGTGTCCTTTATTAATGTGAGGTTTACTGACTTCTGAATTTATATTGAAACATATTCCATTGGGCTTTATTTTAAAATATTATATCTTCTTATTGATAAATCAAGATTTGAAATCAAAAGGTTTTTGGTTTCTATTAATATTTTCTGATCTTTTTTTATATGTGTATAAATCATACTTCATTAATCAAGTTAGACACAATTAACCATATAATAGATTAAAATTGGAGGAGAGTTCAATTTATCTATAAATATCTTTTCTGTGTACTCCTTATACTAATGCAAGGTAATAATTTTATTTGTGTGTTTACAAACATATGCTTTTGTGTAAGAACAGATAGATATCTCTTTCATCTACCTTTTGAATAATAATTCAGGGAGCCTCAATGCTATAAAGCTAACTTTTTAGCCTTAAGAGAATAGCATAAGGGCCAAGCACAGTGGTTCACGTCTGTAATCATGGCATTTGGGAGGCCAGGGCAGGTGGATTGCCTGAGCTCACAGGTTTAAGTCCAGCCTGAGCCAGAGTGAGACCCCGTCTGTAAAAATAGCCGGGTGTTGTGGTGGCCTCCTGTAGTCCCAGCTACTTGGGAAGCCAAGGCAAGAGAATTGCTTGAGCCCAGGAGTTTGAGGTTGCTGTGAGCTATGACAAAATAGTATTCTATCCAAGATGAAAAAGTTAGATTGTGTCAAAAAAAAAAAAAAAAGTTAACACTGTGTCACAAAAAAAAAAAAGAGAGAGAGAGCGAGAGAACAGCATAAGATCTTTGACCTTCAGTGGGCCATCTACAAGACTCTGATATGTTCTGTGAACTCCCGAAGGGAAGGATAGCCCTTGTTCACAGGTTATGTATCAGTCTGGCCAGTTGAGAAAATGCTTCTTGTGGTCCTGTCTGTTGACACATACAGAAATCAAAGCAGAGGCTTTTCAGTGATGGTCCTTATCAAACCACATGCCGTCGTACATAGTAAGATGCATAAGATAATAGATGTGTGGTTCATTGCAAATTTCTAGGCTTCGAATTTAATTCAGGTGCACAACTTGTGTCCTTCCAGTTTACATTTGAGGTAAATAGTTCCCTCTCTCTTAAAGAAGAAAGTGAACTATTTGAGAGCCAGAACATCCTGAGGTTTATGTGAACCTGCCAGTTCCTTTCTAGCAACAAACCTGTATTCTCCTCTACTTATCAGCTTCAGTGGTGAGATCTTCCTGTGATGAAGCTGTCAGATGGTACTCTGAGGTTATAGCAAAAAGGTACTGGGTTCAACAGAAAGCAAGAACTGAAGCCAAGCACAGAAAGTGGATCACTTGACAAGAACTGAAGCCAAGCACAGAAAGTGGATCACTTGAAGTCAGAACAGCTGTACTGGCTGTGTTGGTTCCTATTTCCAGTGGAAATTATAATGATGAAAGGTTCATACATTCCAGACATCTCAGTTTGACTCAGAAATAACAATATTAAGTCATATAAAAATGGCACAGGCAGAGCCAAAGACCTCCTTGAACTCTTCTTTTCTTAAACAGCGTGTACATTTTTAGGGCTCATGCCTTGGTAATATTCCCCAAGTGGAAACAGTATTTCTGCTCCTAGTTGGCATTTCTTTGTGATTAGTAATTACTCTATGAGTTCTTTATCCATGTAATTTTTGAGGCATTACTAATGACTATCTTATATTATTCTTCTAAAAATTTTTAGATGTAAAATTTGAAAACATAGAACATAGAAAAATCATTTCCATGATGTAATTTGGCAAAAAAGAAACAAATCATCCCTACTCTTTCCCTGCTTTGCTCCTTAGAAGGCTGCCTGGTAATACATCTCTTACTTCTTCCCAACTGTATTCATCATTCCTCAGTTTCCAAGGCTAAAGAAAAAAAAATAACTATGTTTGCATAGTCAAAATTTAACCTTCCAAATAAATTCTTTAAAACCCAGTTCCCAGCAGGGCATTAAATGTAAGAGTGGTACTACCTTGTAATTCCCTTCAACTCTTCCAATAAAGAAAGGTTTTTGATGTCATTGTTGTTTGATATAAATGGCTTTATAATTTTCTTGCCTTCAAATCGGTCTTAAAGTAAAATTCATTCAGTTTACTGAAGCAGTGCAGCCGCGATTGCAGACTTTAAAGATCCACTTGGGCTTGGAGATTAGCAAAGATTTATCTCAAAGTCCATTTGTACTTGCTCCCAGCGCTCCTAGGGGAGAGTGATTTGAGGATGATTTGGTGGTATTTTGGTATGTGTGCATTCTTTCATCTAACAAAAAGAGATAGGAAATGGGGATCTAGTCTCATCTGTTCCCTTTGAACGCAGCTGTTATGTCTTAAGCGTCTTTTGTCAGTTCACATTTTAATTTTGGTTACAGTTGGCATTTCTTTGTGATTAGTAATTACTCTATGAGTTCTTTATCCATCTAATTTTTGAGGCATTGCTAATGACTATCTTCTATCAACTTAATCCTTCTTTAACATTTTTGGGTCAGGTGGGACCTGATAGCTTTATCCAGTCGTCAGGCTCTGAGGCGCGCAGTCAGAACTCAGACACGTTCATGCAGAATTTAACTGGAATCTCTCACATGACTTGTCACAATAAGTGGCTTTATTTCTGTAATGGAAACTTGCTGGAAGGTTTTTGTGTGTTGCAGCTCTGGAGTCCTGTTCATACACACAGAGCTGTAGATTTCTCCTATTAATCCCAAACGGTGTGTATATATATATGGTAATGTGATATGCCAGGGACAGAAGCTGCCTGCATGTGTGTGTGGAAAATGTTTTGAATTATCCATTTTACATAGGATTATAGAGAAAGGTAAATGATGTACTGGAACTGATTAAGTATATCAAGTTTATATTATAATGAATAGGAGTATAAATTCTGAATAAAAATTTTATAACTTTTTAGGGTGAAAGGGGAAACTTCAAAGATACATCTTCTAACTTCACACTGTATGCCAGACAAGGGAGTGATCCTCTCTATTTAGGCCAAGAGTGAATCTTCCCTGAAAAGTGGGGCCCACCCCAATCTAATCTAATCTCAAGGGGGAGCAGATTTAAACCCGTCTAGAAAGTAGAATTCATCCTTTGCCTGAACCATGTGTAAAAGATGATCACCATACCTGCTTTGAGTTTCAATGTAGTGCTTAATGGCCTGTAATTCTTTACCTACATTAACTTAAAATAATTTTGATTTCTATCTTTTTGGTGACAGCATTGGGGTAACACACTTAAAAATTGCAGCTGATCACAAGGAAGTGGTTAAAAGTGTGCGTGGTTTACGTTGCTTTCTTTCATTGCACCTTAACCCCTCCTGCATCATCCTGTTTTTCTTTGGATGGTCAAAGGCAAGGCTATCTGATGAGGCTGGAAGGTGTATTTGCATGTTAAAAAGAAAATACAGCAGTGAAATGAGACACTGAGACAAGGAAAAGCTGAACTTGCACAGTGTGCAATCTCTTTTAAAACTAGGAAGAGCTGAAAAACAGCTCCCTCCAAGCTCGTTGCTCCACAGAATTGCAGGCTGCTGGCGGGGCAAGGCCCAAGCTTGACTCCTGCGCCAAGGCGACCAGTTCTCCTGCAGTGCGCAGCGCAAGTCTTTGCATCAGAAAGATTTAAATAGCTGTTTGCTGACTTAAAAAGTAAATCTTTGGCATGCAGTGCAGCAAACAGAAAGTCCTCTTTCTATGGAATAATCTTCTTTTAAAATTTCTTTCTGAATTTAATAGACTTTTCCAAAAGCCAACCAAATAAAATAATGAATTATTCAGAAATCAGTGGAGAGTTTTAAGGAGCTGTTAGGATAAGGGACAATGTCCAATTTTGAAGTCTGCACCACAGGATATGGATTACTTGGCCATATTGTTCAAGGTCAGTTACTTATGAAAACAGAGGAGAAATATTTTATCTACACCGACACTTTGAAATGTGAACCATGTCAGTCTTAATGTCAGTCAGTGACCTTCATTTGTCCTGCAGTGAGCCCTGTGGATTTCAAATCCAAGCAGCCACATCAGCAGGGTTTCCTAGCGATGTTACAGGTGCTTGTGCGTGAAATTCATATGCCTTACCTTTTCATTTAACTGTCACTGTGGGCACACAGCAACCCCTGCTAGCATGAGAAGGGCAATATTGGGAATCCTCTTGGACCAATTTTGTATCCGTTAAGGTCAATCTTGCATGTTGCAACCGTCTGGATTTCATTTTCTGCTGGAAGATGTTAAGAAATAGCCAGCTGCATTCCTAGGACTTTCTTGACAGCCATGCTTTATTTTTAAGGTCCATTTTCATAGGAGAGAAATATCCACAGAGTTTTTAAGTATTTTTTTTTTAATTTGGAAAACTAGTGCATAGCTTGTGCATTTATGGCTAATTGTAATTTTATCCTCATAATTAGCAATTTGTTATCAACTAGGTGAGGGGAAGAAGTTATTTTCCCCTGCAAATAATGTGTCTGTTTGTATCTTCAGATAGAGATTTTGAACTCCTGGGACATGGTGTTAGTGATTAGCAGGGACGTGACCCACCCTGTCCTCTGTCAGCATCCTAGGTGCAGCTATTTTCCCCATGATATTTGAAATTAAGTGTTTGCAGATTTGTCCTTTGTGGCTTCCACAGCTTGTAGAGCCGTTTGCAACAAAAATAAGTAATAATCTGGGAAACCTGGAGTGCAGAGTTATTTACTGAAACAAAGGTCACGGTGTCCTGATTCTGTTCCTTGTTAATTTGGCAAATTCCATGACACAGAAAACACGGCCTCACATCCTGCACCTTGTGGGCACTAGGAGTAGAATTTCACGAGTTTCCAGATCTAGATGTAGATTCTCACACACTGAGGCCTGCTGTGCTGCCCGAATATACCAGCATCCTGTGATGTCAGTACCATGGACAGAGCAATTGTATGCAGGCACCTGTGAGCTCCATCCAACCCCTTCACCATCAAAGAGAGCGGAAAAACCAGCCAGTCTGTTCACCCAACAGATACTTATTGACATTATCTGTGGCTCAAGGAACCATCTCGGGTGCTTCAAGCTGAAATAAAGTATTCGTTTTCTGATGGAATTCAGGGAGACCAGGTGACAGGGCACCTGCCAGCAGGTGAGTGTGTGAAGGGACCCGGTTAGCTCAGGCGAGACAGAAAGCGATTTCACCCATCAGTTTGTTCTCAGTGTATTGTTGCTGGAGAACAGGAACCCAGATGGATTTTTTCAGGGCAACTTTCTCCAGTAATTCTTTCACCTGGTCAAGGGGGAATTACGATGACACGCAGAATCATCCGCGTGCGTTTGAGCAGAGCACCCCCACTTTGCCTCCCGGCTTTTCTTTTACACCTACCTGCTGGATAATGACATCACCTGTTGAAGCCCAAACCAGCCAGTGTAGGTTTTACCTCCACTGAAATGCATCCTCCTCCTGGCATTTTACCCTGGAAGGGCCCAGACATTGACCCCAAGTCAGATTCAAACCCCTGTTGCCGTCATGGCAGGTCCCACATCAGGTGCCTTCTGAGCTGAGCACAAGGGTGGTTTCCCTTTTCATTTTTCCTGAATTTATTACACCTTTGTGATGATGGTCAATGTCTTCCCCCCAAACCTGCATTCCCTATTTTTCTTAGACAATTTTATTGACTCTTTCTATGATGGGACAACAGTAAGTTCATCGGAGCTGATGCCCCACAGAAGAATGTAATCTTGGCATTTACTGAGCAGTGTGGGGGGCGCATGTGGTGGGTGACCACCAGGGTACTTTGGGGGCCAATACAGAGCATTCTAAAGAATTAAAATTACAATCCCTTAAATTATTTGATTGGATAAAAATATGTTTTATTCTATTGGAAGACCTGTGAAAATGTTTTATTTAAAAACAATTTGAAAAGACAAAATTTATTCTAAATAAAATATAAACAGGATAAAAAGAAAAAAGTTTAAATTTGTTTATATTGATATGTTAACATACACAGAGTATCCGATCATTTATTTATTTATGTACTTTATCAGGTTTATTTACTATATCTGTCTCTAACACTGTGTATTTGGTATTTTATTCAAAACATTTTTTGTTTGTTTAATTTAAAAATTTAAATATTTGGGGGTTTTGCTTAAAAATTTAAATTGTAATATTCTTCAAAGTTGTAGAGTGATTAAACATTTGCAATTGGTAACTCTGCCAATGATTTTTCTCTGTAGATCATATTAGTTTTAATTAGAAATTCTCCCTACACCAGCAGTATGCTCAGAGATTTTGAGAGTGTTGCCAACTCTTAACTTTTTAAAAAATTAAAATGAGTAACTTTTCCAACAGAATATCATACAAGGTGCTATCTTTTGGTTCACTCAGAGAATCTTTATTTGACAAATATTTTTACTAAACAGAATTTATCAAATTATTTATACTTATACATGTTTTGAAATTTCTACCACCCACATTTACATGTAGCAAAATCACTTCTTTTCAATGTGAACATAAATTTAAAGATTCTTCCCACAAATTGAAATATTCCAAATGTTCAGTTATAGACTTCAGAATTGAAATCTTACATGTTGTTTGAGTTATCGTTTAATCAATTTCTTATTCACTTTTATAGAGATTAGTTTCAATGTCTTCTTGCAAACTCAAGAGCTGAAGATTTGGGGCACTCCCTTAGTTGAATGTTTAGATTAAATATTGCTAGTTCATTTTAAACAAAATGTGAGCAGGGTTAGAAAACTCTCATTGGGAAGTTAATACTATTATAGTTACTTGAGCCAATTTATAATTCTCTTCCCAAAGCTGAAACTTTCTGAGGCAGCAGCAGAGAGACAGTGAGGACCGCCCTGGTGAAGAGAAGGGTTTTTTGTTTTGTTTTTTGTTTAAGCTGATGTCAGCTTTGTCGCAACTACTTTGTTGTTCATTTGCTCAGTGTATGTAAAAATATTTGTAAATTTTGACAACTACAGCTTCTGCTTTGATTAGTTAACATCATAGCTTGTTTGAATATAATTATGCATTATATGTACACAATAATTACTTTCAAAATGGCCCCAAGTTTTTAAATTTAGTGAAAACATTTGCTTTATGCATTATACTGAGTTCCACCAAATGATAGGTTCATGTTGTTATTTTTTTTTAAACAATATATCCTATGTTAACCTTTTAAACTGAATTTGCAATGAAATTCATAATAATCGCAGATATTTCAGCAGTTTACTCAAGAGAGTAAACTTCTAAAAGATTTACTTTGGGTCACTGAATTATATGAAAAGAAAAATTGAACAGTTCCTGGAATTAATAGATGTTCCTTTTATGTCATCCAATTATGCATTAGAAAACTATTTGATCTCTTTATGACATTCTGCTAAGCCAGTTAACACTAACAACTAGCATTTAACTTTTCATACATGCAAGAAGACTTGGAATCAAAACTGAGTACATTAATTTTGAACAGTCATTTGATCTAAATGAAAAGCCACATTTTGGCTGAGCAAGGTGGCTCACGCCTGTAATCCTAGTCCTCTGGGAGGCCGAGGTGGGTGGATTGCTTGAGCTCACAGGTTCAAGACCAGCTTGTGCCAGAGTGAGACCCTACCTCTAAAAATAGCCCAGCGTTGTGGCGGGTACCTGTAGTCCCAGCTACTCAGGAGGCTGAGGCAAGAGAATCACGTAAGCCCAGGAATTTGAGGTTGCTGTGTGCTTTGACGCCACAGCACTCCACTGTGGGTGACAAAGTGAAACTCCGTCTCAAAAAAAAAGAAAAGCCATATTTCTTCTCTGAGTTATATGTAAACATGCCTTCTGAGCTGCATGCATGAAGTCCCATTTTGGGATCATAGTATTAAAATAATTGTGGGCTTTGTAATAGACACTAATGCACTGTCAGCAGATTTGCATCTGGGCCCGCTGTGGTCAGTGGCCCTGTGGTAGATAGAAAGTGTTGACAAACCTTGATGCCACTTACACGTTCAACATTAACTTCTTGAGAAAGAGAAATTCTACGTGCACTTCCTCTTTCAGCTTAGTACTGTTGGAAGAGTCTATTTTAAAATAAAATGTCAGCAACAGTCACAGAAATAAATGGTTCTAGAATGATCAGAGAATGATGGAAAGCCCCGATGCAAAAGCTTTCTGACTATTTTAATCTGCTCACTGTACTTCCCGACTTCTGTTCCCCACACGTGCTTTGTGTGAAGTGAATCTGTAATCCCCGTGCTTTCCACTGACCCTGCCACCTGTTGGCTGTGGGCTCCCAGCACTTCACAGAGCTCAGCCCAGTCAGTCCTCACCCAGATGGCAGCAGAGCACATGGCAGGCAGGGCTGTCAGCATGCAATTCTAGTCCCATCACCTCCTGACACTGAGGGGGTCACCCGGCTGGCCAGGACCTGGGGGCATAGGGGTTTTTCTCTGAGGGCTGCTATTCAGAACCTGCACCCCAAAGAGCCCAGACCCCAGGAGGAGAGGTAGTCCCAGATGAACCCGTTTCTCCTCCTTCCCCGGGCATGTGTCTGTGGAGAGATGAGGGCTCTTTGGATTATGGGAAAGAGGCAGAAATGGAAGAGATGGTGAGTCAGTTACTGACCCCAGCCAGGGCCAGCCCTCCACGAAATTCTTTTCCTGCCTTCAGCTGGAGATGTTGCTGGACTCATTTCTGGAAAGCAAGGTATAATGGGGGTACCTGACTTTTATAAACCACACATACCTCCCTTTCTCTTTACCATATGAATAGCAAGTTACTCTCAGTGGTGCTCCAGCCACCAGTGTGAGTGTTACAGACACACGGGGACGTATGACACACACTCACTCCTGCACTGTAATGTCTGTGTGCGTCAGAGTCAATTCCCGGTGGCAGAGTGAATGGCACTGCCCTGCTCCTAAGCTCACAGTTGGAAAAGCAGGCTGCCTGCCGTGGCTGAGGAGTTGTTATTTGGTGTTCTTACATCCACAGACTGACTTTGGCCCTCTGCTCTGACAAGATTCTTTATTCCAGACAAGATTTTTTATTCTTTATTCTGTCCCCAGCAAGGTGCAATCCTCCATTGTTTCAGCACTGACCCTTTTGCTGGCAGTAATTAATCTTCATTCCGCATCACCTTCCCAGAATGCTTAACACTCGTCTCCTTCTGATTGCCTCTCTGGTGAAGGCTTTTCTGATCTGTATTATTCTCACAAACACAGGAGTATGTATCCAAGAGTTATTTACAGGCATGTATTACTGTCTAAGTGTCCTTAAATTTTTCTCTAGATTTTTAAAATCTTATCAGGGGATTTATGCCCAGCTGCTAAAGGTGGGTAATCTCTGCATCTTCTTCTTCCCTTTAATTTTCCTTCTGTTTTCATGGTTAGGATGTGAATATCTTTTTCATTAACCTCCAGTGGTCTTGGTAGTTCCCAAGACGCACAGCTCGCAGGTGCTAAGAGCCCTGCCTTTGAGAACCAAGGACCTGGGCCTAAAACTTGGTTCTGCCACCCCACCTCTGTCTTTGTGGATGGCAAGAGTGCCTGCTAGCTGTTGTGCGTATTGTGTGAGAAAACACCCAGAGAACGCTCTAGTGTTTTGCTTCCAGTGTGGGCACACCAGAGCTGTGAACCAAGCCAGCACAGCCCTGCTTTACAAGATCAGCTTCAGAAAGCTGGGCGTGGTGGCTCATGCCTATAATCCTAGCACTCTGGGAGGCCGAGGTGGGTGGATTGCTTGTCCTCATGAGTTCGAGACCAGCCTGAACAAAAAGGGAGGCCCCATCTCTGCTAAAAATAGAAAAACCAAGGTGGAAGGATCACTTTAACAGGTTGGAGGATTGCTGTGAGCTACGATACCACAGCACTCTATCCAGGGCGACAGCTTGAGACTCTGTCTCAAAAAAAAAAAAAAAAGTAGTATCAAAAGCTGCAGATTCTGAAGCCCTAGATCTTAGGACCATATCCACAATGACTGATTGTCTGACTTGGGGCAAAGCAATCCTCCTAATCCTAATTTCCTAAATTTGGTTAATTCAGGTGGTAGTAGGATCCAGTAAATAGATTCCTGTGAACATACTGGAAAATTTTAGATCTCTACACAAATGTATCATCATTTGTAATGGTATTAATAATACTTTTCCTCTTGGAAAACATTTCATAAATAGTTCTTTTTTGAACATGAAACATTTATCCAAATAGGAACATCCAGCCCTGACTGTCAGCTCAGAGGAAATATTTTGAGAGAAGAGGGACCATATGATACTAGTAAATATATTTTAATATGAATGAGAGGAATAATGTGAGCATGTGAGTGTATAAAAAGGAATTGTGAAAGAAAAGGGGGTCTTGGCAACACAGAAATATTTGGGAAAGATAGGATGTCTTTAAAATTTAGAAATTTTAGTAGACTTTACCTTCTTAAATGTGGCTATTGTGACGTCATGAGATAAACAATTTAGCAAGTCTTTAAAAATACACAATTGTTGCTCTAAACATTTCCCCACAATACAAATAATCTCCAGTGTCACCAATAAGTCACCCTAGTATATAATATCGTTTTTAAAAGCCAATGAAAATATCTTTATCTCTTCATGCTTTTTAACTGTTCAGGGATTTGGCATTCAATATTAACATCCTAAGCTTTCTGCAATTCAATGAGCTTCTGACATGTGGTATCATGTTTTGTCATCTAGACTTTCTTACCTCAAATTCTATTTTTATGCTCATTTTTAAAGGCTATTTTTAAATATTTTTAAAGGCTATCACATTTGCTCAGTGATTATTTCAAAGATTAATTTCACATGATTCCCATGATAAACTTATATTGACTGGGTTTTAAAGTAGTCCTCCATAAAAGGAATAGGTCAGTTAAATTGATCCAAGTAGTTTAATTAAAGACTGAACCTGCACTGGCATTCAGAAGCCTTCCCAAGACATTCCCCACTCAGCTCTATTCCTTGACCTCCTTCAGATGGTAGCGTCAGAAAGGCAGCAGCTGGTGCAACAGAAAACAGACAAAATCCAGATCAGACCTGGGCTGGCATCTGCAGCAAATTTTACGTGCTATGTAAACTTGAGCTAGTCGTTTATCCCGCAACTATCTTTGTATCAGATGACGTTGATATTACCTACTTCAAAGGGTTGTAGAAGTTTTAGTGATAGTCCAGAAATAAAATTCAAGTGAAAGCACCTCAAAAAATATAAAATGTCATTCAAATGTTACTATCAATGAAAACTTCCCCTGGATTTGCCAATCCCTCAGAATCCCCTGCCACTCCAGAGATTTCTGTATGATATTAAGGAAGGTACTGTCTTACTCCAATTCTGCATTAGACAGTTGGCTAGCCTTGAGGAACGATGACTGACCCCTTGATGTGACCTCCTAGCAGGTGTCAGGGGACTGTGAGGTCCCTGTTATCACAGACTTCAGCGTGCTGGCACACTGCTGAGCGCTGCACAGAGGACTGACCAATATTCTCTCAGGGACTGAATGCCAGTATTAAACTTGAAAGTCGAATTTTCTGAGAAAGTGTCCTTTCAAATCATTAAGGTAATAGCTAGAATAATTTCTTTATGTTTTTAACTTACCACTAAAAGTTGTAATAGGTGGAATAATTCTATCTTAAGTAACTCTGTTATAGAATTTATGCAGAACAATATTCTAAGGAAATAATCAAGTGCGTGAGATGGGATCATTCCTTCACACACATTGGTTTTCACATAGCTGCCAGTGTTTGGCTCCAGTCTGATTTTCTGGAATGACACATACACACACACACACACACACACACACACACATATATATATAATATGTTTCTGGCTTTTGCAACTCTAAGTCCATATGGAGAGATATTTTAATTCAGGAAATTAAAAAATAAATTTCAGCCTTTGAACCTCTTATTTTATATCTCTTACTAAATTATAGGTAGTGGAATTATATATTTATTTATCTTGAACATTTGGCTTAGTTGAGATAGACCTACTGTTCTATAAACAGGTCAGACTGCGCTGGCACTGGCTTCTGGTCCGCTCTGCTGTTTCACCCACACTCACCCCACAGTGAGACCGGCTAGAAGCCAGAGTCCTTTCCCCCTAGTCCCTCACAGGCCTGATCGCTTATTCTCCTCTGCTCACTTACAGTTGTTTGTCAGCATAAATTGACTCACCCTTGAATGGCTCAGGGTGTGAAGGACACTAAGCGAGTCAGCCTTTGATGAAGGCTTCCCGGGGACCAGGCTGGGCTCGA
Organism: Otolemur garnettii; assembly: GCF_000181295.1. NCBI lineage: Eukaryota > Metazoa > Chordata > Mammalia > Primates > Galagidae > Otolemur > Otolemur garnettii. The sequence goes on from NW_003852451.1 coordinate 6,112,316, forward strand.
GTGTGTGGGCTCTGGACCTGAAACACGAGATTCAAAGCCTGGCTCTACCTCTGCCTGCTGCTCCTCGGCTGTCCCCCGCCTCTTGTAAAAATTAAGTGAGATAAAACTTGACTGGTGCCCAGCACACAGCAAACAGTGTTAGCAGAGCGTTGGGCTCGCACTAGCTAACTGGAGGAGCGTGCTGAAGATAAACTTTTACTGGTCTGGTCTCGTCTGTATCTTGTTCCCCAAAATTACGCCAGCCACGGTTCTAGGAGCGTGAGTAAAGAACACGTGATGGGCCGCAGGACTGACAGGTCGCTTCCAAATCGCTGAAGGCTCCTGTTCTGTGAAATTCTCATCCACAAACCTTTCTTTAGGCCAATGGAAACATTTTTTTCCTCTGAGAACAGCAGTGTTTTTAAGGCTAATTCTATACTTTTTATGAATGGAGTTATGACAGTGCAGAATTTAGCAGACATTCTACACAACCCCACGTTCCCCCTTTGATGATAAGACCAGACGTAAGAATCTGTCTCTGCAGTATCCTTCACTGGCTGTGGGGTGTGGCTTCCAAGGAGGGATGGTTTGGCCCCTTTGGGAGCTCTGGGAGACTATTGTCTCCACTGAGTGGTGGGACTATGGCCTCTACTGTGTCGACGCCAGAGAGGTTGCTCAGTGTCCTCCAATATGTGCAGAGCTCTGCTGCCCACACAAAGAGTTTTCTGGCCTCAATTTGTTTAAGTTTTGGATTAACATAAGGGTACATGCGATTAGCCTGCATTACAGTACTGAGGGTGGGAAAGCCTGCAGTGGGCAGACAGAGGACTGGGACGGACCCACCTCTGATTCTGCTCACTTCATCTGACCTGCTGAGCCACACTGATTCCCAGTTCTACTGTGCCTCTAGATCCTGAAGATAATAAACTAAGTTCCACGCGTGTGAACACCTTGCGCTTCCCAGTGAGCCTTGGGGCTAGGTCTTTTCCAATGGATGTTGATGAACTAAGTGGGGAAGAAAGCCTCATCCGATGCTGGGAACACGTTACATGCGTGTTAAACAGGCAGAGATGAGGAAGCATGCCTGTGAAGGAGAGGCCCAGTCTGCTGGAGAGAGAGAAAACAATTCTGAAAAGGCATTTTCCAGAACCAACAAACTGTAATTCAGTTCTGTATTTTAAATAAGTTCCAAAAACCTCAATCAGGTTTAACAGATGCCACCCTTTAGTTTATAAATATTAGCTGGGGTTTTTGTTGTTGTTGTTTTATTTTTGTCTTGCTGTGGAAATGAATCCTAAAGGTAAAGACGAATGAAAATAAGTTTGTGGTTCTTTAAATAATTGCAAAAGTCATCTGACTTTATTCTGAAAAAATCCTCCACTATATGTCAGTGTGATTTCAGAAATAATGCAGAATTTTTAATGTTATTTGGTAATTTTAAGTTGAGTGAATTATTCCCATAGAAAACAATGAACAGAGCAGACAAAAGGTGGAGCAGAGAGGGCCTCACAGCCACACTCCACACTGTCTTACTGGGGAAGGTGGAGCAGGGGAGGGCCTCACA
>NW_003852451.1:6117146-6122297 GCF_000181295.1 Otolemur garnettii
GGGGAAGGTGGAGCAGGAGAGGGCCTCACAGCCGCACTCCACACTGTCTTCTCGAGGTCTCCTGGACCTTGGCGATGTGATGCACAGAGTTTCTGTCATATTATATAACACTCTACCTTAAACCTTCTCCTTATCAGGCTTGTAACAAGTTTACAGTCTTTAGTGAAACTGATTAATACGCAACTGCTCAGGGCCGCAGCGCACATTTGCAGAAGCCATATGCCTCTCAGCGCTTAGTGCCAGTGATGGCAGAGGGCACATGGGGGCTGCAGGTGGCTTTCTGGGGTTCCTACTGACCAAGTCCCACCTTGGGAACCTTACTCAACTGAAATATCTCTCACTGCTCACACTTCTCACTGATACCACGCTCAGTGAGTTTATGTGCATCACCTATTCAGTGCTCACTAGAGCCCTACGAGGTAGGGGCATGTGGTATTTTTGTCCCCATTCCTTACACATAGGACTTAGTGGGAAGAGGTGTGGAAAAATTAATCCAGTGTCACATAGTTATAAGAGGGTCTCACACCCAGGCCTTGTGCTAAAGCTTAACACATGATATTCCTACATGCACTCCCTGCTGCCTTACAACTATTGATGACACCCAGGAGATTCCTCCTCATTCAGGATCTAAAACTCAGGGTGCAGCCTGCCAAGTCACCTCCTCTCTTGTTATTTTGATGTCGAGTCTTCCTGGCAGTGTTCTCAGAACACGCTAATACATGTAATCTGAATACCACATAAGTCGAATTTTAAAGCGGTAAGATGCTGTCCAGCTGTCCTGTGAGTCTGGGTATTGGTTGTGTCTCCTTGTCTCATAGCCGCACATTTCCAGGGCTGTCTGGCAGGGCTGGCATCCAGCACATGTGCAGAGACAGCTGGTGCTCCTGGTTGTGGGGCCGTCCAGTGGCCCTCTGCTGCCCTGTCACTCAGTGTAAGGTGTAAGTTCCTGGTAAACTGGCTTGTTGTCTTTATTTTTTCTGAATTAATTGTTTTGACCTCCCCTCTACCCCAAGGTTTCTATTGGGTATTTGCCTTTTTAAAAAAATAAATTTGGAAGATGTCTTTCTTTCTTTCTTTTTAAAATAGAGACATGTCTCTTGCCCTATGTAGAGTGCCATGGAGTCACAGCTCACAGCAACCTCCAACTCCTGGGCTTCGGTGATCCTCTTGCCTCAGCCTCCTGAGTAGCTGGGACTACAGGTGCCCACCAGAACGCCCAGCTATTTTTTTGTTGCAGTTTGACCAGGGCCAGGTTTGAACCCGCCACCCTTGGTGCATGGGACCAGCGCCCTACCTACTGAACCACGGGTGCCACCTGGAAGATTTCTTTCTATGTCAGGAATGCTAGCACTTTTCCATACACAGAATAAATATCAATATTTCTCCATTCGTTATTTTTCTTTTATTCTGTTTTGAGTGATTTTCCATATAATTGTCAGCAATTTTGATTTCTCTGCCTTCTTTGGAATTTCTTGGCCAATGCTGGGCTATTAATTTGAGGTACGCCTATTATAATCTCATAGCTTTATAATTTTATTGTTTTAAACATTTGATATTTTGATCTCCTAAGTACTTATGTTGAGGAATTTTGAAAAGATCTAATGTTTATTATTATGATTGCTACTAATATTATTATTCTAATACCATTTATCAAGTCATCTAATACCTCACAATCTTGAAATATTGTTTCATAACTGAAATCCCACACATGTATTTGTGTCACTCGTAGGAGCCCCTGTCTGGGCTTCCACTTCTTTACCATTACTTATTCTGTGCGAGGATTATCGTTCCATTAATATACTTTCAAATAAATTTATTTTTTTATTTTTTTATTTTTTCAGTTTTTGGCTGGGGCTGGGTTTGAACCTGCCACCTCTAGCATATGGGGTGGGCGCCCTACTCCTTTGAGCCACAGGCACCACCCCAAATAAATTTTAAAGTATGTTTGGGAAAGCTTCTCTTCATTGGCCATATTTTTCACACCACTTTTTGGCTATTCTGTGATTATTATTCTTTCAGGATAAATTACATAAACTTTGAATGCCCTGGCTCATTTTCTGACTGTTGAGATGGCCATTTCCTTTCTAAGACTCACTTGAACCCTATTTTCAGTATGGCATCAGTTTTAACTTATAAGGATCAAGCTTTCAGTATTTGTATAAATTAGCAGATATTGTTTTAATGTTTTAAAAGCACTAGAATTACAGACTTGTATAGTGTATCTGGAAGCTATTTGAGTGGTGGTGTAATTTATATTTATCCCTACAGATAGCAATACAAGCAAACTAAACCAGAGAGAGGAGGAGGAGTTGTCTTTTATTTTTTGGTTTTGTTTCGGTTTTGAGCTTATCTGTTCCACATTATAAATTTGCTGCTCTGGTTTAACCTTGAGTCCCCTCCAACCAAGTGACTGGTGTCTCTGCTTTGGGACGCCCTCTTGGGCAACCTGCTGGGAAATTTTCTTTTAAAGACTAATTTCCTGAGTCTCTGTCTAAAGAGAAGAGGTTAATAGATTAGGGAGCTTTTTTTTACAGGCCATTAGAAACAATTAGCACATTGCTGAGATTAAAGGCGGTTCTCAAGAACATTGGGTGGCCTAGAAAGGAAACGGGACTTTTAGAAACATCTATTTTTAGCACCTAATTAAGGCAGACTTGGAGTTCCCATACTCTCCAGCCATACTGTTGCACATTTTAATTATCAAGCAATTCTTGACTTTTTCCAGTTAAATTCTGCTTACAATATGTAACAAAGTAATAGCAACTTGAAATCCTATGCATGGATTCTTGTGAACAAATTTTTCAATTGCCTTATAAGCTTTTAGAGGTCGATTATTTCACCTCCTGTAGCGTTCCTCTTTGACAACTTTTTCTTAACATTTTAGTCTCTTATTTATTTTCCTCTCCTCCTAAAGATGCACCTTCGTTCCAGTTAGGCTGTTCCTGATGCCCCTGGAACGGCCCAGCCTCTCGGGTTTTTTTTTTTTTTTTTGATACCTGAACCCTAGCTCTTCACCTGGGTTTTTCCAAACCTTGAAGACCCAGCAATATTCTTTCAGGCTCTATAAAGTCTTCTGAACCTTCCTTTGTTTTGAAATCACACTCCATCTTGTGTAATTATTTAAAATTTTCCCCAATACTTGATGTCCCAGTCAGTATGTCTCCTCCGTGTCTTAGATTCCTGCAACCAGCCTACACTTAGTGACTTTACAGTCTGGTAGGGATTAATGGAATTGGATCTTATCAGTGTCTCTTACTGTAGTTTGGATTTCCAACCATGTCTTCATGTTCTCTTTGCTATTGCAAAGATAGAACCAATATGATAAGTGGTGTGGGCCTGTTGATATTTTTTATGTTGTATCTGCAATTTCACATGCATAGTAATCAGTCACCAGCCCAGTATTATGTAATAAAAGAAAAAGTCAGTTTCACTTGTTAAAGCCCTACTCAGAGTCTACCCCCTCCAGCTTCTTCTAACTTAGCTTACCCTGCCTTGCAGACACTGGGTTTCCTTTAGTTCCTTCAGCAAGCTGAGCTCTCTCTAGCCACAGGACCTTGTCACATGCTGTTCCTTCACCAGGAAAATTCTCACAACCTCCACCAAACGAATCCACCTTTCCCCAGCAACTCTTCCTACTGAGGAGAAGCCCTGCTTGGGGTTCAGCCATCAGGGACACCCAGCACCAGTATCTGTAACCACTGACTACCAGGCAACTGGAGCTGACCTGGATAGCCAGGTGTGCACTCAGAGAGGACTGATCCTTCTAGGAGGAGGACTCCCACGTGCCAGGGCACAGAGAATGTTCTGTCTTGGCCATTCAGGGCCAAAGGGCACTGTAGTTTACCTCAGTAAAGTAAAGGAGACAATATTAGAGAAGAATTTGTGGATCCACTTACAAAGGCCTTGCGTGTGGTTCCAAGGGGATGTCATCTTGTCATTTTTACGTCAGGAGAACACAGGGACTAGTTGTGTTTGGGAAGCTAATTCTGGTGGCTGCAGGGCAGAGCAGGCCCTCTGCACAGTGTCGTTTAGGTGACGCCCTCCACAGAAGCCCCCAGCTGAGACCCACCCCAAGCTTTGCTCCTCATCATGTAGCCTGGAACCCAGGGATTCATATTCACTTTCCCTCTGGCCCTACGTGCCACTCAGCACTGGGCTCCTTTCCTCTGTCTCCTTCCCATCCATTTCTTTGCCTCCTGGAAAACCGTGTCCTTCTGGTAGGAATTAGACAGCTGTGCTTTGTGGGGGTCCCGGGGCAAGTGCACAGAAGCTTCATGTGACTCTGTCTACTGCCCAAGAACATGCTCAGTCAGTGACAGGCCTGTGTGGTAAACGCGGACTGACCACCAGGAAGTCTGAGTTGAAATCCCAGCCTTATAAAAACCTTCCTCAAATGTGTTTTTACTGGCATGGCTCTGTGCCGGGTCACCACCCACCCTCCAGGGACATGAACTTTATTCCCATTCTCCAGTGGGATGCAGGCCTTTCTACACCCCTGGGCCTTTACCCATCTTATTGCCAAGACGAGCAAGTCCAGCCCTTCATGCAGCTGACTCCCCCCAGGTCTCCAGGTCTCTGCTTATATGTCTTTCCACAGAAAGGAGCAGCCTTCCCTGATTCCTGCACCCCCTTTACTTTCCTTCACATCCTGCCATGCAATCTGGCAGTCTACTTCATTTATAAGATGAAAGGATTAAAGTCTGTTGCCCTCAGCAGATTTAAACTGTGTCCATTTTATTCACATGTGTATCCCCAGCACTTAAAAGGGAGAAGCAGGAAGTAGATACTCAGTAAATATCTGCCCATTGAGTAAGTGAAAGAGTCCAGCATGGAGACCTTAAATAGTTGGGGAGAGCTGCAGCGTTCCCACCACCGGGTATCTACCAGAAGAAGAGGAGTCTCTCTGTCAAAACCACACCTGCCCTTTAATACTTGATTCAGCACGATTCACAATTACAGTGATGGGGAATCAACTCAAGTGCCCATCAGTACCTGAGAAGATTAATAAAATGTGGTGTGTGTATACCATGGAGTACTCCTCAGCCACAAAAAAGGGGGAATTAATAAATGTGGTATGCGTACGCCATGGAGAACTACTCAGCCACAAAAAGGGGGAATTAATATAATGTGGTATGCGTACGCCATGGAGAA
>NW_003852451.1:6123177-6125085 GCF_000181295.1 Otolemur garnettii
ATGGAGAACTACTCAGCCACAAAAAGGAGGAATTAATAAAATGTGGTATGCGTACGCCATGGAGAACTACTCAGCCACAAAAAGGAGGAATTAATGCCTTTTGCAATAATGTGGATGAAACTGGAGCTTATTCTCCTTAGTGAAGTATCTCAAGAATGGTTTAAAAACAAACACCACACATATTTGCTATAAACTTGGAAGTAACAAAGAGCACAGATGTGCATGGAGGGAAGTACAGCCCAGTGGAAATCAAGCAGGGGAGGGGAGCAGAGGAAGGGCGAAGCCCCACCTAGCAGGTGTGAGGAGCACGGCTGGGTGAGGAGCATGGCTGGGTGAGGAGCATGGCTGGGTGAGGAGCACACCTGTGCCACTGACTCGGGCGTTACAAAACGACCCATCCAACCCAAAACATTTGTACCTTCTTATAGTTTTGAAACTAAAATAAAAGAAAGAAAAGAAATTTCATCTTGAGAGGCACAATAAGAAAATGGAAAATATTCTCAGCTCAAAGTATGCTTTAAGAGGATGGCACATAGATTACTCCTGAGTTTGGCTTTAAACTCCCATCCAAGTAAAAGGTATACAAGGTAGTGTTAAGTATAGAGAGTAAGTCAAATATTTGTAAATCAAAGTACACTTTAAATGTACTAAAGCAGCTTATTTTTAAAAATGTCAATATTAAATCATCTTTTCTTGTGAAAAATACCCTTTAAAAGCAGAATAATTGTGCTATAACTCTCTATTTCACAAAAAATGAACTTTCATTCTCGTGAATCAGTGACAGTGTTTTGTTTAATGTATGAATATAAAATGTGGTCCCATGGCAGGTGTCTGAGCACTATGCATCCCATCAGTGTCAGACAAAGTGACGTTTTCCAGTGGCTGCTTTGTAGAGATGAGGCCCCAGCACATATGTGACTTCAGCCCCATTGCTGTGGAACCCAGAGGCCCAGCGTGTGGTTAGGAAGGACGTGAGTAGTCTCTGGGGGAGATGCTACTGCCTCCTGAGAACGTGGGGACAATTGCCTTCAAGGATTACAGTCATGAGCCATTCAGAAATAGTGAAGTCCTCAGACAGGGTAAGAAGAATGACCATTCTTAGGAAAAGACTTCACATATATTTCAAGTCTGACTCATAAATTGGAGCAGGCCCCAAAATAAACACCATAGTTTTGACTACATTTTTTCCATGTTTCTAAATGAATAAAATATAATAAATGTTTACTCTTTAATCTCATGCGAGAGATAATTATTCCATAATTTTTCCTATCTTTCTACATCTTTTTATATAGTTATAAAAAATCTATAAAGATACATATTATATGCATATATAGTTTCCATATTTTATATGTAAACATGTATAGACATTTGTGCACACGTTGATACATACACAGATCCATAAGCATATGCCCACATCAATATATGTGCTCAAATTTATACATAGGTACTGGCTGCCTGTTCATAAATATTAGTACATGACACATACATAGGATAGAACTCAGAAAAATTCTTTTGCAAGGTGCTAAAAAGCACACTAAACAATATGTCATAAACACTCTTTCACGTAAGCACCTATAGACATTCTTCATTCTTTACAAGGTCCGCAGAGTCTTCATTCAATGGTAACGGTTGGTTTGGCTGTGCTCTGTGTGTAGATGTTGAGCTTGCTTACTTATTTTTTCCTTCTCCATAATGTTGGTATTAACAGAAGTGTACATATGTCTTTACAAGCTGGGTAGTTTTTCTGAAGAACAGATTTCCAGGAGTAGAATTTCTAAGCCATAAACATAACCGAATACTAAGAACACTCTGAACCAACCAGTATATTTTATAGTGGATCTCAGGAGAGGGTGACGTTCAGGGTGAGGGTGTCCTTTCAGCAGACTCAGAGTAAGTCACTGTCAGGAG